>NW_023270709.1:2040685-2128971 GCF_011800145.1 Mirounga leonina | reverse complement strand
AGAAGACATGAACAGACATTTTTCCAAAGAAGACATCCAAATGGCCATCAGACACACGAAAAAGTGCTCAATATTGCTTGGCATCAGGGAAATCCAAATCAAAACCTCAATGAGATACCACCTTCCACCAGTCAGAATGGCTAAAATTAACAAGTCAGGAAACGACAGATGTTGGCGGGGATGCAGAGAAAGGGGAACCCTCCTACACTGTTGGTGGGAATGCAAGCCGGTGCAGCCACTCTGGAAAACAATATGGAGGTTCCTCAGAAAGTTGAAAATAGAGCTACCATATGATCCAGCAATTGCACTACTGGGTATTTACCCCAAAGATACAAAAGTAGGGATCGGAAAGGGTACATGCACCCTGATGTTTATAGCAGCAATGTCCACAATAGCCAAACTGTGGAAAGAGCCAAGATGTCCATCGACAGATGAATGGATAAAGAAGATGTTATATATATATACAATGGAATATTATGCAGCCATCAAAAGGAATGAGATCTTGCCATTTGCAATGACGTGGATGGAACTGGGGGGTATTATGTTGAGCGAAATAAGTCAGAGAAAGACATGTATCATATGACCTCACTGATATGAGGAATTCTTAATCTCAGGAAACAAACTGAGGGTTGCTGGAGTGGGGGGTGGAGTGGGAGGGATGGGGTGACTGGTGATAGACTCTGGGGAGTGTATGTGCTCTGGTAAGTGCTGTGAATTGTGCAAGACTGTTGAATCTCAGATGTACCTCTGAAACAAATAATGTAATATATGTTAAGAAAAAAAAAAAAGAAGAAGAAGAAGAAGGTAGCAGGAGGGGAAGAATGAAGGGGGGGGAAATCGGAGGGGTAGATGAACCATGAGAGACGATGGACTCTGAAAAACAAACTGAGGGTTCTAGAGGGGAGGGGGGTGGGAGGATGGGTTAGCCTGGTGATGGGTATTGAGGAGGGCACATTCTGCATGGAGCACTGGGTGTTATCCACAAACAATGAATCATGGAACACTACATCTAAAACTAATGATGTAATGTATGGGGATTAACATAAGAAAAAAAATTTTTAAAAACAACAGTAAAAACAACAACAAAAACGGAAAATAAATTTTGGTGAGGATGGGGAGAAATTGGAACTCTATGCATTGCTGGTGGGAATATAAAAATGGTGCAGACACTTTGGAAAACAATGACGTGGTTCCTCAAAATATTAAACACAGAATTACCATATGATCCAGCAATTCCACTTCTGAATATGTACAGCAAATGATTGAATCAGAGATCTGAACAGATATTTGTACACTTCCATTCATAGCAGCATTATTCACAATAACCAAATGGTGGGAACAATCCAAATGCTCATCAAAGGATGAATGGGTAAACAAACTGTGGTATATCATGCAATGCAATATTATTTAGCCTTAAAATGAAATAAAATTCTGCTACATGCTATCACCTAATGAACCTTGAAGATCTTATGCTAACTGAAATAAGCCAGATACAGAAAGATAAATATTGTATGATCCAATCATGTGAAATGTCCAGAATAGGCAAATCTATACAAACCAGAAGTAAATTAGTGTTTGCCTTAGCCTGGGGATCAGAAGATGGGAATGGAGAGTGGCTGTTGATGAGTATTTTTTCTTTTTAGGTAATGAAAATATTCTGCAATTAGATTGTTACTATTGTACAATTCTGTGAATATACTAAAAGCCATTGAGTTGTACACTTTAAAAAGGGTCAGCATAGAGTTGAGGGTCCGTATCTGGGCTCTCTGTTCTGTTCCATTGGTCTGTCTGTCTATTTTTGTGCCAGTACCATGCTGTCTTTGTGATCACAGCTTTGTAATATAGCTTTAAATCAGGCAACGTGATGCCCCCAGCTTTGTGGGTTTGTTTGTTTGTTCCCCCCCCCCCCCCAGCATTTTCTTGGCAATTCAGGGTCTTTTCTGATTCCATACACATTTTAGGATTGTTTGTTCCAGCACTTTGAAAAATGCCATTGGTATTTTGATTGGGATGGCGTTGAAGGTATAGATTGCTCTGGGCAGCATAGTTATTTAACAATGTTTATTCTTCCAATCCGTGAGCATGGAATCTTTTTTAATCTTTTTGTGTCTTCGATTTCTTACATGAGTGTTGTGTAGTTCCTAGAGTATAGATCCTTTACCTCTTTGGTTAGGTTTATTCCAAGGTATCTTATGGTTTTTGGTGCTATTGTAAATGGAATCGATTCTCTTTCTCTTTCTACAGTTACATTTTTAGTGTATAAGAAAGCAGCTGATTTCTGTGCATTGATTTTGTATCCTGCCACATTACTGAATTGCTGTGTGAGTTCTAGTAATTTGGGGGTGGAGTCTTTTGGGTTTTCCACATAAAGTATCATGTCATCTGTGAAGAGAGAGAGCCAAGATGCCCTTCAACAGATGAATGGATAAAGAAGATGTGGTCCATATATATAATGGGATATTACTCAGCCATCAGAAAGGATTAATACCCAACTTTTACATCAACATGGATGGGACTGGAGGAGATTATGCTAAGTGAAATAAGTCAAGCAGAGAAAGTCAATTATCATATGGTTTCACTTATTTGTGGAACATAAGGAATAGCATGGAGGACATTAGGAGAAGGAAGGGAAAAATGAAGGGGTTGGAAATCAGAGGGGGAGACGAACCCTGAGAGACTATGGTCTCTGAGAAACAAATTGAGGGTTTTAGAGGGGAAGGGTTGGGGAATGAGTTAGCCCGGTGATGGGTATTAAGGAGGGCACATATTGCATGGAGCACTGTGTGTAATACACAATGAATCATGAAACACTACATCTAAAACTAATGATGTAATGTATGGTGATTAACATAACAATAAAAATTTTTTAAAAAACAGAAAAAAAGAACTAATGATGTACTGTATGGTGACTAACATAACATAAAAAAAAGAAACAAAAATAAATAAATAAAACTTAAAAAATACATATGGCTGAAGAAGATGTATAAAAAAGCTTATTGCTTAAATGCACAATGTTTTTCAGATCTAAAAATATCATCAACACAATAAAAGCTTCATTTTGCAGATTCAAAAAAAATAAAAAGAAAGGGTCAGCATGTTATGTGAATTATAACTCAATAATGGTGTTGGTAAAAATGCTGAGAATGCTTAAAGATTATAAAAATAAATTTTATATATCTACATAAAATTTAAATAGAGAGGATGAAGTCCGTTTCTGGATCCCTTCTCAGGCTCAGATCAACTCTTCTAATCCACCCTCAGTTGTAGCTTTGCCCCACTTGTTCTTAATTTTTTTTAAAGATTTATTTATTTATTTGGGGGGGTAGAGAGAGAGAGCAGGAGGGAGGGGTAGAGGGAGAGGGAGAGAGAGAATCTCAAGCAGACTCCCTGCTGAGCATGGAGCCCAGTGTGGGGTTTGATCCCACAACCCTAAGATCATGTCCTGAGCCAAAATCAAGAGTCGGATGCTTAACCAACTGAGCCACTCAGATTCCCTCACTTACTCTTATTTTTTTCTTTGCTAAGGCCACCAAGGACTTTTTCTTTCTTTTTTTCTCGATAGGTAATTAGACACCACCTATTCCATCTCTTAGGATTATTAGCTCCCAAACTCAGATAATGGCTAATGCCTGGCAGAGTTGCTCTTTGAGTAGATACTTCTGTGATGGACTTTGTCAGAACTGGTTCTGAATACTAGTTCCTCCACTAGTGACTAGATGTACAAACTTGGGAGATTTAATAAATCTTTAAAACTTGGCTTAACTACAAAATGAGTTGCTTGCTCAACTGCAAAATGAAGACATTACACTTGTATTCATTTTCTAGAGTTTGTGAGAATTAAATAAATTGATGCATCTCAAGCACTTAGCCAAGTCTCTGGGTCATCTTAATGCTTAGTAAGTGCTTTTATCATTTGATTTTCTAAAGTGGAACACTTTATTCTTTTGTTTTTAAGGGTGTCAATGCCAATTACAACAAAACTAATCAGTACAGGGAAACTGAAATGATGTAACAACAAATTTTTATTTTTGTTTTTTTTATTTAAATTCAATCAGCCAACATATAGTACATCATTAGTTTCAAATGTAGAGTTCAATAATTCATCAGTTGCATATAAAACCCAGTGCTCATATCACGTGCCCTCCTTAATGCCCATCACCCAATGACCCCATCCCTCCACCTATCTCCCCTCCAGCAACCCTCAGTTTGTTTCCGATAGTTAAGAGTCTCTCATGGTTTGTCTCCCTCTCTAACTACTTCCCATTCCATTTTCCCTCCCTTCCCCTAAGATCCTCTGTGCTCTTTCTTATATTCCACATATGAGTCAAACCATATAATTGTCTTTCTCTGATTGACTTATTTCTCTCAGCATAACACCCTACAGTTCCATTCACGTTGATGTAAATGGTAAATATTCATGCTTTCTGATGGCTGAGTAAATTTCCATTGTATATATATACCAGATCTTCTTTATCCATTCATCTGTTGATGGACATCTTGGCTCTTTCCATAATTTGGCTATTGTGGACATTGCTGCTATAAATATTGGGGTGCATGTGCCCCTTTGGATCATTACATTTGTATCTTTGGGGTAAATATCTAGTAGTGCAATTGCTAGGTTATAGGGTAGCTCTATTTTTTTTAAGATTTTATTTATTTATTTGACAGAGAGAGACACAGCGAGAGAGGGAACACAAGCAGGGGGAGTGGGAGAGGGAGAAGCAGGCTTCCCGCTGAGCAGGGAGTCCGACGCGGGGCTTGATCCCAGGACCCTGGAATCATGACTTGAACCGAAAGTAGACGCTTAAGGACTGAGCCACCCAGGCGCCCCAGGGTAGCTCTATTTTTAACTTCCTGAGGAATCTCCATACCCATTACAAAGTGGCTGTACCAGCTTGCATTCCCACTAACAGTGTAAGAGGGTTCCACTTTCTCTGCATCCTCACCAACATTTGTTGTTTCCTGACTGTAACAACACATTTTTAGAAAGTAAAGAAGTTACAAAACTTACAAAGTTCCCATAGTGTATAGTGAATTGTAAAAGAATTTCCCACCCTATAGTTTTGACTCTTTCATCCAACATTTATATAACAAATGTGTAGTAAGCAGAATAATGTCTCCCCCCCACCATCCCTGGTATCTGTGAATATGTTACCTTACATGGCAAAAAGGGTTTTGCAGATGTGATTAAGATTAAGGACGTTAAGATGGGGTGATTATCTTGGCCCAATCCTTAAAAGTGGAGAATGACAAAAGAAGAGTAGACTGGAAAGATACAACGTGAGAAAAGACTCAACCTGTCAGTTCCTTAAAGATGGAGGAATGGGACCATGAGCACATTCCAGAGGCCCCTTGAAGCTGGAGCCAGTAAGCTGGCCCTCAGCTTACTGCCAGCAATAAAACACAAGCCTAGGTCCAACAACCACAAAGAACGAAATTCTGTCAACAGACCAAATGAAAAGGAAACAGATGTTCCCCTACAACCTTCAGAAAGGAATGTAGCCTGTTGGAATCTTGATTTTAACCCAGTGAAACCCATGTCAGACTTCTGACCTACAGAGTTATAAACTAATAAATTTGTGTTGTTTTAAGTCACTAAATTTGTGGTAATGTTAGGGAAGAAACTAATACAAAATATTATTGAGTGTGAGGCACTAGGCCAGAGTTGAGGTGAGTTGGGGAGCATACAGGCAGGGGCCTGGCCTCATGAAGATCATAGTCTGGTTGGGGAGATAAATATTAACTAGATAATCACAACTGCAATAATGGGATATTTAGAGTGCTTGAAAGCAAAGTAAAGGATCTAACCAAGGTGCTCGTGATATAGCCAGAATACTTACAAAGTTACAACTGGGAACTTCAAAGACTTGTGCTCTCAGGTTTTAGTTCTGATAGTGGGGCTCATTAACTCATCCTCTGTCCCTGAATAAAGCCTTCTTGTACCTTTCTTCTAAAGCTTTCTCTTCAACTGAAAGAAGCCATCAATATAATTTATATCTCCGGGGGCCTCCACAAATTCACTAAACCCCTGCTAGACCCCTAATAGTTCCCTTTATGAAATTTTATCAGGTTTAGAACAGTAAGACCTCATATTTAAGCTGTAAAACTTTGAAAATTTATGCTGGTAACACCAAGAGCCAAGTATTATATTGGAGGAGGACTTTCTCTTCTTTTTTCATGAGAAATTACTTTGAGGTGAATAAAGGTTGATCTTGGTCATATGGTTGTTAACTTTTTTGGGGGCAGGGGTCATACTAGTCTGCCTAAAGAACAGAATGAGGTGGATAACACATTTTAAATAAACATTTTATTTTAGAATAGGTTTAGATTTATACAAATGTTGCAAAGATAGAGCAGAGAATTGCCCTATCTAGTCCCCACAGTTAACATTATACATAACCATAGTACAGCTGTCAAAACTAGGAAACCAACACTGGTACATTACTATAGACTGAATTCCAAACTTTATCTGGATTTCACTAATTTTTCCAATGTCTTTTTTTTTTGTTCCAGAATCCCATCAAGGATATCACCATTACATTTAGTCATCTGACTCTGATCTATGACAGTTTTTCAGTCTTACTTTGTTTTTGATAACCTTGACAGTTTTGAGCAGTGTTGGTCAGGTATTTTGTAGAAATGTTCCTCAATGTTTCCTAATGGTTAGACTGTGGTTATGGGTTTTTTGGAGGAAGACCACAGAGTTGAAGTGCCATTCTCATTATATCATATTAAGGGTACATGCTATTAACATGACATCAATGATAATAGCCTGGATTAACTAACTGAAGTAGTGTTTTCCAGGTGTCTCCACATGTAACGTTACCCCTCTCATGTCTATACTCTTCTCTTTGGAAGCAAGTCATCAAACAAAATCATCAAGCAAAGCCTTTACAAAGGAGGAGGTTGGGTCAGGGAGGAAGGACTAAGCTACATCTCCTAGAGGGCAAAGGTTATACATAAATTATTTGGGATTCTTCTATATGTAAGATTTGTCAATATTTATTCATTCATTCATTAGTTCATTCAATTATTCATTCATTATTTCTATCAGTATGGACTCCTGGATTTTTATTCTACACTTTGGGTTACAGTCCAATACTATGTCATTATTTTTGTTGCTCCGATTCCTCCAAATTTGGCCATTGGAAGCCCTTTCAGTTTTGCTCGTATGTCCCTTCAACATGTTCTAATCATTTTGTTTCTTGTATACTTCCTTTCTTGCTGGCACCACTAGATGCTCCAGATCTACCTTGTATTTTCTGTCACAATCCAAGAATCAGCCCTCCAAGAGCCCTCATTCCTTTTATTGGAGAATGGTATTATTAAAAATCAACATCTGTGTGCTAGGTATGCTCATTGCTACCAGGGTGGGTCCCATTGCTTCTAGGCCCTCTTAATAGACAGAGCTAGGATATATATATGTACATAGTAACCCACATATACTCACTTATCTACAATTATTTCTTTATCTATTAACTGGTACTTATATTAGGCTAAAAAGGAATTCATTCTGATGTCTCTAACTGTAACCTAATACCATATAGTTCATTTTAGGGGGTAATACTTTGAAATTTTTTTCCAGAAAAATCAGTTTCATGAATTCAATGCTAATTTTACATGTAGCACCATGGGCATCATCTTTCTCTTAAAATCTTCTAGTGCCCCCCCAATTACATACAGATTCAAATACCAATTTTCAACATATATACCTATTTTTACAACTTAATTGAATAGGTGTAATCGCCATGCAATAAACTGCACATGTTTGAAGTGTACAATTTGTTGTTTTGACATATGTATGTATTGCTTAAGCAGCCATCCCACAATTAGAATAATTAATAATTAGTGAATAAATTTACCCATCATTCCCAAAAGTTTTTTCACTCCCCTTTTTGTAATTCCTCTGTCCTGCCTTTCTCTGCCCATCTTCCATCCCCAGGCAACCTGCTTTCTGTTATTAAGATTAGTTTGTATTTTCTAGAATTTTATATAAATGAAGACATGTAGTTTCTACACTTTTTTGTCTGTCTTCTTTCACTTTTCACTTTGCATAGCTATTTTGAGATTCATCCACAGTGTTTATTTATCAATAATTTATTCCTTTTATATTGTTGAGTAGTATTCAATTGTATGGGTATACCACAATTTGTTTTTCCATTCACCTGTTGATGGATATTTAGGTTGTTTTTATTTTATGGTTAGTACACATAAAACTGTCATAAGTGTTTACATACAAGCTGTATGTTTGAGTATGTTAACTTATATCCAGAAGTATATGAGAGTTCCAGTTGTTCCAAATCCTCAACAACACTTAGCTTGGTCAGTCTCTATAATTTTAGATATTCTCATAGGTGTAAAGTGGTTTTTCCTTCCCTAATGACATAAAATGTTGAATATCTTTTCCTTCACTTATTTGCCATTTGTATAATTCTCTTTGTTGAAATGTCTATACAAATTGATCATTCAGTGGGGTTTTTGTTGTCTTATTATTGGGCTTTGAGAATTCTTAATAATTCCAGATACAAGTCTTTTATCAGATATATGATTTACAAATGTTTTTTCCTGTGGAGCTTCATAATAAGAAGTCTGAGAAAGCAACATTCAGAGATACCACTAAGCAGATAAATGGTTGGTGTTGGGGTATTCTCACAGCAGATTATAATGGGGCTCCATTACCCAGTCATGAAAAGAGTAAGAGTACAAAACAGGTTTTCAAGGCAGTAGCCCACTTAAATCTGTATAAAATAAAGAAATCCTGAAATGGGATACAGATAGAGTCTTGATTATTGAATGCCCATTTATTAAACTGGAATAGGTCAGACTGGAACAAACAGGAATATCAACTTGGTGGCAGTAATCTACCATAGAGATCCCTAGATGTCTTCTCTTCTCTGGACAAGTTTGGTACTAAAATATGGGAAAGAACTACATTCTCAGGTGGGCTTTTATTAGGTAGTACTGTGGTGGACAGAATTCTGATCAGAGAGAACATCAAATTATTAAAGTTGGGTCACATCAAAACTAGTTGAATAGATAGACTTGTTGATATATAGTTTGGAATATCTGAAAAGCCTCTAGAAAAATAAGTAAGTATGGATCCTTAGCTCACACTTTGCACCAGTATACCCGATAGAAGTTATTTAATAACAAGTATTTTTTAAATATGAAAACAGAAAGTACTAAAAAAATTAAGTGACAAAAGAGTTTTCAAAACAACCTTTGAGTCAAGAATCCCTGACTATTATACAAAAAACAGGAGAAAAAAAGGAGCTAACAATATGAGCAAAGAGTTTATAGAAAAGAAAAAAAACGACTTTTTATTATGTAAAAAGGATGCTCAGTTGCATTTATAATGAGAAAAATTCAAATGAACCAAATGCATTGGTAGAGGTGACAGTTTGATAACACTGGGCTGGCAAGAGCATTGGAATCAATTCATGAAAAAGATCTAACAATTATAAAAATATGTGCACAAAACAGGAGAGCCCAAATATATGAAGCAGTCTGACAGATTTGAAGGGAGAAGTAGTTCCATAATAGTAGTTGAATACTTCAACATGCCATTTTCAATAATGGATAGAACATAGAAAAAAAGAATAAATAAGAATATATAATTCAAACAACTTTATAAACCAAAGGTCTAATACACATATATAGAACACTGCACCCAACATCAGAATATGCATTCCTTTCAAGTGCACATAGAACATTCCCCAGGATGAATTATATATTAGGGCACAAAATAAGTCTTAATACATTTTAAAAAATTGAAATAATACAAAGTATCATCTCCAATCTCAATGGAATAAACTAGAAAAACAAACAAAACACCAAAAGGAAAACTAGAAAAATAAAATATGTGGAACTTAAACAAAATGCTCCTAAACAAATAATGGGTCAAAGAAGAATCACAAAGGAAATTAGAAAATATTTAGAGATCAATAAAAATGAAAAGACAATGTACCAAAACTCATGGGATGCAACAAGAGCAGCATTCAAAGGGAAATATATAACTGTAAATAGCTACATTAAAAAAAAAGAAGAGTTCAAATTTAATAACCTACCTTTACACCTGAAGGAGCTATAAAAAGGAGAGAAAACTAAACTTAGGCAAAATTAAATAAGGAAGAAAATAATAAAGGTTAGAGTGGACATGAGTGAAATCAAGAAAGAAAAATATAAAATCAATAAAAACAAAAGTTAGTTTTTTAAAAAGATTAATGAAATTGGCAAAACTTTAGCTATACTGGCAAAGAAAAAAGAAGCCACAAATAAGAGTACTGATTTCACAGAAATAAAAAGATTATAAGATAATACTATAAACAATTATAACCATCAAATTAGATAACCTAATGAAATGGACAAATTCTTAGAAAAACACAAATTAGTTAAACTGAAAAAAAGAAGAAATCTAAAATCTAAACCAATCTAAAACAAGTAAAAAGGTTGAATCAGTAACAAAACCCTTCCAGAAGAATAGTATTAATTCTTCTTTAAATGTTTGGCAGAATTCCCCTGGGAATCTATCCCCTGGACTCTTGTTTGTTAGGAGATTTTTAATTGCCTTGCTGGTTATGGGTCTGTTCAGGTTTTCTCTTTCTTCCTGTTTCAGTTTTGGTAGTTTATATGTTTCCAGCAATGCATCCATTTCTTCCAGATTGCCTAATATGTTCTTATAATTGTTTGTATTTCTTTGGTGTTGGCTGTGACTTCTCCTCTTTCAATCGTGATTTTATTTATTTGGGTTCTTTTTTTTTTCTTTTTGATAAGTCTGGCCAGGAATTTATTTATCTTATTAATTCTTTCCAAGAACCAGCTCCTGGTTTCATTGATCTGTTCTACTGTTCTTTTGGTTTCTATTTCATTGAATTCTGCTCTAATCTTTATTATTTCTCTTCTCCTGCTGGGTTTAGGCTTTATTTTCTGTTCTTTTCCAGCTCCTTTAGGTATAAGGTTAGCTTGTGTATTTGAGAATTTTCCTGTTCTTTTGAGAAAGACCTGTATTGCTATATTCTTCCCTCTTAGGACCACCTTTACTGAATTCCAAGGGTTCTGAACTGTTGTGTTTTCATTTTCATTTGTTTCCATGACTTTTTTTAAATTCCCCTTAAATTTCCTGGTTGACCCATTCATTCTTTAGTAGGATGCTCTTTAACCTCCATGTATTTGTGTTCCTTCCAAATTTCTTTTGGAATTGAGTTCAATTTTTAAAGCATTGTGGTCTGAAAATATGCAGAGAATAATCCCAATCATTTGATACTGTTTGAGGCCTGATTCATGGCCCAATATGTGATCTATTCTGGGGAATGTTCCATGTGCACTTGAGAAGAATGTGCATTCTGTTGCTTTAGGATGAAATGCTCTGAATATATCTGTGAAGTCCATCTGGTCTAGTGTGTCATTCAGAGCCCTTGTTTCCTTGTGATCTTCTGCTTATATGATCTATCTGCCCCCAAATTTCTAGATCTCATACAGTAATTCAGCAACAAGGCAGGATATAATATCAATACACAGAAATCAGTTGCATTTCTATGCACTAACAATGATGCAGGAGAAAGAGAAATCAAGGAATTGAACCCATTTACAATTGCACCCAAAAGCATAAAATACATAGGAATAAATCTAACCAAAGACATAAAGGATCTATACTCAGAAAACTATAGAACACTTATGAAAGAAATTGAGGAAGACATAAAGAAATGGAAAAACATTCCATGCTCATGGATTGGACAAATATTGTTAAAATGTTTATGCTACCCAGAGCACTTTACATAGTCAATGCAATCCTTATCAAAATACCATCAACATTTTTCAGCAAACTAGAACAAACAATCCTAATTTGTATGGAACCAGAAAAGACCCCAAATAGCCAGAAGAATGTCAAAAAAGAAAAACAAAGCTGGGGCCATCACAATTCCGGACTTGAAGCTCTATTACAAAGCTGTCATCATCAAGACAGTATGGTACTGGCACAAAAACACACATAGATTCAGTGGAACAGAATAGAGAACCCAAAAATGGACCCTCAACTCTATGGTCAACTCATCTTTGACAAAGCAGGAAAGAATATCCAATGGAAAAAAGACAGTCTCTTTAATAAATGGTGCTGGGAAAATTAAACAGCAGCATGCAGAGGAATGAAACTGGACTATTTTCTTACACCATACACAAAAATAAATTCAAAATCCATGAAAGACCTAAATGTGAGACAGGAAACCACCAAAATCCTAGAGGAGAACACAGGCAGCAACCCCTTTGACCTCAACCACAACAACCTCTTGTTAGACACATCTTCAAAGGCAAGAGAAACAAAAGCAGAAATGAACTATTGGGACTTCATCAAGATAAAAAGCTTTTGCACAGCAAAGGAAATGGCCAAAAAAAAAACAAAAGACAACCTACAGAATGGGAGAAGATATTTGCAAATGACATATCAGATAAAGGGCTAGTATCCAAGATCTGTAAATACTTATCAAACTCAACTCCCAAAAAATGAATAACCCAGTCAAGAAATGAGCAGAAGACATGAACAGACACTTCTCCAAAGAAGACATACAAATGGCCAACAGACCCATGAAAAACTGCTTCACATCACTTGGCATCAGGGAAATACAAATCAAAACCACAATAAGATACTACCTCACACTAGTCAGAATGGCTAAAATTAACAAGTCAGCGAAAAACAAATATTGGTGAGGATGTGGAGAGAGGGGAAACCTTTTACACTGTTGGTGGGAATGTAAGCTGGTGCAGCCACCCTGGAAAACAGTATGGAGGTTTCTCAAAAAGTTAAAGATAGGGCTACCCTACAACCTAGCAATTGCTCTACTAGATATTTACCCAAAGGATACAAACATTGTGATCTGAAGGGGTCCCTGCACCCCAATGTTTATAGCAGCAATGTCCACAATAGCCAAACTGTGGAAAGAGCCAAGATGTCCATCGACAGAGGAATAGATAAAGAAGATGTGGTATATAAATGGAATATTATGCAGCCATCAAAAGGAATGAGATCTTGCCATTTGCAATGATGTGGATGGAACTGGAGGGTGTTATGCTGAGCGAAATAAGTCAAACAGAGAAAGACATGTATCATATGACCTCACTGATATGAGGAATTCTTAATCTCAGGAAACAAACTGAGGGTTTCTGCAGTTGGGGGTGGGGTGGGAGGGATGGGGGGCTGGGTGATAGACACTGGGGAGGGTATGTGCTATGGTGAGCACTGTGAAGTGTGCAAGACTGTTGAATCACAGATCTGTACCTCTGAAACAAATAATGCAATATATGTTAAGAAAAAAAAGAAGAAGAAGATAGCAGGAGGGGAAGAATGAAGGGGGGGAAATCGGAGGGGGAGATGAACCATGAGAGATGATGGACTCTGAAAAAGAAACTGAGGGTTCTAGAGGGGAGGGGGGTGGGAGGATGGGTTAGCCTGGTGCTGGGTATTAAAGAGGGCACGTTATGCATGGAGCACTGGGTGTTATGCACAAACAATGAATCATGGAACACTACATCAAAAACTAATGATGTGGGCGCCTGGGTGGCTCAGTCGTTGAGCGTCTGCCTTCAGCTCAGGTCATGATCCCAGGGTCCTGGGATCGAGTCCCACATCGGGCTCCCTGCTCGGCAGGAAGCCTGCTTCTCCCTCTCCCACTCCCCCTGCTTGTGTTCCTGCTCTTGCTGTCTCTCTCTCTGTCAAATAAATAAAATCTTTAAAAAAAAAAAAACTAATGATGTAATGTATGGTGATTAACATAACAATAAAAAAATTTTTTTAAAAAGAAGATGTGGAATATACACACAATGGAATATTACTCAGCCATCTAAGAGGATGAAATCTTATCATTTGCAACGACGTGGATCAAACTGGATGGTATTATGCTAAGCAAAATAATTCAATCAGAGAAAGACAAGTATCATATGGTTTCACTAATATGTGGAATTTAAGAAACAAAACAGAGGATCATAGGGGAAGGGAGCGAAAAATAAAATAAGATGAAATCAGAGAGGGAGACAAACCATGAGAGACTCGTAACTATAGGAAACAAATTGAGGGTTGATGGAGGGGAGGTGGGTGGGGAGATGTGTTAAGTGGGTGATGGACATTAAGGAGAGCACGTGATGTAAGGAGAACTGGGTGTTATATGCAATTGATGAATCACTGAACTCTGCATCTGAAACTAATGATACACTATATGTTAATTCACTGAATTTAAATAAAATAGAATAAAAAACCTTTCCAACAAAGAAATGTCCAGGACCAGATGACTTCACTGTTGAATTCTCCCAAACATTTAAAGAATTAACAGCAAATCTTTCATAAATTCTTCCCAAAAAATAACAAAGGAGAGAATACTCCCCAATTCATTCTATGGAGCCAGCATTACACTGATATCAAAGTCAGAAGATATCACAAGAAAAGAAAATTACAAACCAACATCTCTTATGAATATAGATAGAAAGATCCTCAAAAAAATATTAGCAAACAAAATCCAATGACATATTAAAATGTCCATCCCATTAAATGGAATTGCAAAGGTGGTTCAAAATAAGAAAATGGATCAATGTAAAAATTGATTACATTAATGGAGGAATAAGGAAAAACAATCCATATGATCAGTTAGATTGACATAGAAAAAGCATTTCACAAAATTCAACACCCTTTCATGGTAAAAACAAAACAAAACAAAACACTCAGAAATAAGGAACAGAAGAGGACATCCTGAACATGATAAAGGATATTTATGGAAAACTTCCAGTTAACATCATACTTAATTGTGAAAGTCTGCAAACTTTTTGCCTAAGATCAGAAATAAAACAAGGATGCCCATTTTTACTCCTGCTTCAACTTTGTACTGGAATTTCTAGCCAAAGCAGCTAGACGAAAAATTAAATCTATCCAAATTGAAAAGGAAGAAGTAAAACTATCTCTGTTTGCAGAGGACATGATTATACATATAGAAAATCCCAAAGAACCCACAAGAAAACAGGTCCAGCAAAGTTGTAGTTTACAAAATCAACCCACAAAAAATTAGTTTTCTATACACCAGTAATGGACAATCCAAGAAAGAAATTTAGAAAGAAATTCCATTTATAGTAGCATCTAAAAGAATAAATGCCTAGGAATAAATTTAATCAAAGAGATGAAAGACATTTCACTGAAAACTATAAAATATTGCTGAAAGAAATTAGAGAAAACAGAAATAAGTGGAAAGACACCCCTTATTTATGGATAGAAGACTTAATATTGTTAAGATGTTAATACTACCTGTAACCATCGACAGATTCAGCAAAATCACTTTCAAAATTCCAACAACCTTTACTGCAAAAATGAAAAGTTGATCTTCAAATTCATTCAGGAACTGCAGGTGTTCCTGAATAGCCAAAACAATTTTGAAAAAAGTAAAACAAAGTAGGGAAACGCATGCTTCCTGATTTCAAAACTTACTGCAAAACTATGGTAATCAAAACAAAGTGGTACTGGCATAGGGAAAGACTCATAGATAAATGGAATAAAATTGAAGGTCCCAAAATAAACCCATACATTTATGGCCACTGACTTTTGACATGAACACCAAGTCCATTCACAGTGGAAGGAATAATCTCTTCAAAAAATGGTGCAGGGCAAATGAATTTCCATTTGCAAAAGCATAAAATTGGACCCCTACTTTATATCATATATAAAAATTAACTCAAAATGGAAAAATACCTAAATATAAGAGCTGATATAATAAAACTGTTAGAAGAAAACATAGGCATAAATCTTCTTGACCTTGAATTTGTTCATGAATCCTCAGATAAGACACCAATAGCACAAGCAGCAAAAGAAAAAAAATAAAGAAATTGAACATCAAAATTAAAAACTTTTGTACATCAAAAGACATTATTAGGAATATGAAAGACAACCTACTGAATGGGAGAAAAATATTTGCAAATCATATGGTTGGTAAGGGATTAATATCCAAAATATATAAAGAACTTCTACAACTCAATAACAAAGACAAATAACTGAATAAAATTGGCAAAGGACTTAAATAGGTCTTTCTCCAAAGAAGATATGCAAATGTCTAATAAGCACATGAAAAGATTTTCAACATTATTAATCATTAGAGAAATGTAAATCAAAATCACAATGAGACATCACTTTACACTGACCAGGAAGACTGTAATTTAAAAGAATAAAAAATAATAAGTGTTGGCAAGGATATGGAGTGATTAGAACCCTTGTACATTGCTGATGGGAATTTAAAATGGTTCAGCCATTGTTGGAAGCAGTTTGATTGTTCCTCAAAAGGTTGAACATAATATTATCATATTACCCAGGAATTCCACTTCTAGGTATATACCCCCAAAGAATTCAAAACAGGAACTCAAACAGATGTTTTTATGCCTATGTTTATTATAGCATTATTTACAATAACCAAAGGGTGGAAACCATTCAAATATCTGCCAACAACTACTGGGTATTTACCCCAAAGATACTAATGTAGGGATCTGAAGGGGTACATACACCCCAATGTTTATAGCAGCAATGTCCACAATAGCCAAACTGTGGAAAGAGCCAAGATGTCCATCGACAGATGAATGGATAAAGATGTTATATATATATATATATAATGGAATATTATGCAGCCATCAAAAGGAATGAGATCTTGCCATTTGCGATGACGTGGATGGAACTGGAGGGTGTTATGCTGAGTGAAATAAGTCAAACAGAGAAAGACATGTATCATATGACCTCACTGATATGAGGAATTCTTAATCTCAGGAAACAAACTGAGGGTTGCTGCAGTTGGGGGTGGGGTGGGAGGGATGGGGTGACGGGGTGATGGACACTGGGGAGGGTATGTGCTATGGTGAGTGCTGTGAATTGTGCAAGACTGTTGAATCACAGATCTGTACCTCTGAAACAAATAATGCAATATATGTTAAGAAAAGAAGAAGAAGATAGCAGGAGGGGAAGAATGAAGGGGGGGAAATCGGAGGGGGAGACGAACCATGAGAGACGACAGACTCTGAAAAACAAACTGAGGGTTCTAGAGGGGAGGGGGGTTGGAAGATGGGTTAGCCTGGTGATGGATATTAAAGAGGGCACGTACTGCATGGAGGACTGGGTGTTATGCACAAACAATGAATCATGGAACACTACATCAAAAACTAATGATGTAATGTACGGTGATTAACATAACAAATAAATAAATAAGTAAGTAAAATAAGTAAATAAATAAATAAATAAATAAAATATCTGCCAACAGAGGATGGATACATAAAATGTGGTATATAAATACAATGGAATATTATTTGACCATTAACTGGAGTGAAATTCTGATACATGCTACAAGAGGAATGAACCTTGAAAACAATGTTAAGTGAAATAAGCCAGACACAAAAGGACAAAAATTATATGAGTCCTCTTATTTGAAATATCTAGAATAGGCAAATACATAGGGACAGAAAGTAAATTAAAGGTTATTAAGAACTTGGCAAGGGTGTGGGGGCAACAGGGAATTATTACTTATTGGGTACAAAATTTCTTTTTGGGGTGATGACAAATTTTTGGAAATAGAACAGTGGCACAACATTGTAAATGTAATCAATGAGACTGAATTATACATCTAAAAATATTTAAAATGACAAATTTCATGTTGCATATATTTTTCCACAATTAAAAAAGAAGAAGAAACAGTGCCTCAAAGGAAAAAAGTGAGTAATATGTGTCATTTTTCCACTCACCACTTTGAGTTGCTATTTATGCTAGAGATTTCAAACATGTGATTCTTGTCTTCTGTGCCATTGACAGATCACACTATCTTTACCAGAAGTTCTAGGAGCTGAGTGGCCCAAGATTTATACAGAGGTATGAGAGCTTTCTTTGTCTTCTTCTTTTTCCTCCTCTATCTGCTTCACAGTTGATAAGACACATTACTTTAACATTACACCCATTATTCCTGGATGTCTGGGTGGACAGGAAGCCTCAGAACACTTGTTCTTCTTCCATAAAACACTCAAACTATCTCCCAGTGCCAGCTACTCTTACAGCTTCCTCCACCAGCCTATGTGACCAATATTTGTGATTATAAATAATATTCTAAAAAGATACATTTCAATTCTAGAATGCACTGGACCAGTAGAGCTTTTCTTGATAGAGAGAATGTATAATGGCAAACATTTTGCAACTTAATTAGGGAAAGTCAGAATTCCTGGAGCTAGCTACAAAGGTATACAATCACATGACGATTTTCCCCTAAGCCCTGGGTGAGACAGCCTTTGAGATTCTTGTTGTGCTGCAGTCTTTGTGTATGGTATGAGCAGAAAGAATACATAATGAACTTAGATGTTAACTGACACTTAGTAGAGTGCCATCCAAGGCAAGGATGCTCAGAAATGTAAAAGAATGGCAGAGACGATGTGTAGAACTTACCTACTTTTTAAAGAGAGAACAGAACTTAGGTCAGAGCATTTAGCAGGCACAATGATGATAAAAAAAAAAAAGAGGAAGAAGGAAAATGGGAAAAGAGAAAGAGCACAAAGGTTATAAATGGGTGTCATATCAGAACTTATGGCCTTCAACAGATGAATGGATAAAGAAGATGTGGTACATATATACAATGGGATATTATTCAGCCATCAGAAATGATGAATAATCACCATTTGCATTGACATGGATGGAACTGGAGGGGATTATGCTAAGTGAAGTAAGTCAAGCAGAGAAAGACAATTATCCTATGGTTTCACTCATATGTGGAACATAAGCAATAGCACGGAGGAAGATAAGGGAAGGGAGGGAAATCTGAAGGGTGAGAAATCAGAGAGGGAGATGAACCATGAGAAACTATGGACTCCAGGAAAAGAACTGAGGGTCTCAGAAGGGAAGGAGGTGGGGGGGAGGGGGTAACAGGGTGATGGGTATTAAGGATGGCATCGGTTGTGATGTGCACTGGGTGTTACACGTAACTAATGAATCACTGAACACTACATCAAAAACTAATGATATACTATACAGTGGCTAACTGAACATAATAAAAAAATTAAAAATAAATAATTTTTTTAAAAAGAATATTAAAAAGAAAAGAACTTATGGCCAAGACATAGTGTTCAATAAAATTCAAATGCTACTTTTGTACTTAAGGCACAAAATTGAGGAAAGGGTCAAAAGAGGTAAAAAGTGGTTTATCTTGAACTTGAGCAGGCTAAGAGACAGAATTCTGTTTTGACATTTGAGATAATTCAACTCATCAAGATTTTTTAAGACCCCGAATCGCCAAAGAAATGTTGAAAAAGAAAAACAAACCTGGGAGCATCACGTTGCCCGATTTCAAGCTATATTACAAAGCAGTGATCACCAAGACAGCATGGTACTGGCACAAAAAACAGACATATAGACCAAAGGAACAGAATAGAGAGCCCAGATATGGACCCTCAATTCTATGGTCAAATAATCTTCGACAATGCCCGAAAAAATATGCAATGGAAAAAAGACAGTCTCTTCAATAAATGATGCTGGGGAAATTGGGCAGCTATATACAGAAGAATGAAACTCGACCATTCTCTTACACCATACACAAAGATAAACTCAAAATGGATGAAAGATCCCTATGTGAGACAGGAATCCATCAAAATTCTGGAGGAGAACATAGGCAATAACCTCTTTGACATCGGCCACAGTAACTTCTTTCAAGATACATCTCCAAAGGCTAGTGAAACAAAAGCAAAAATGAACTTTTGGGATGTCACCAAGATAAAAAGCTTCTGCATAGCAAAGGAAACAGTCAACAAAACAAAGAGGCAACCCACAGAATGGGAGAAGATATTTGCAAATGATACTACAGACAAAGCGCTGATTTCCAAGATCTATAAAGAACTTCTCAAACTCAACACCCAAAAAACAAATAATCAAGTCAAAAAAAATGGGCAGAAGACATGAACAGACACTTCTCCAAAGAAGACATACAAATGGCTAACAGAACATGAAAAAATGTTCATCATCATTAACCATCAGGGAAATTCAAATCAAAACTACATTGAGATACCACCTTACACCAGTTAGAATGGCAAAAATTGACAAGGCAAGAAGCAACAAATGTTGGAGAGGTTGTGGAGAAAGGGGAACCCTCTTACACTGTTGGTGGGAATGCAAGTTGGTACAGCCACTTTGGAAAACAGTGTGGAGGTACCTCAAAAAATTAAAAATAGAGCTACCCTATGATCCAGCAATTGCACTCCTGGGTATTTACCCCAAAGACACAGATGTAGTAAAAAGAAGGGCCATATGCACCCCAATGTTCATAGCAGCAATGTCCGCAATAGGCAAACTGTGGAAAGAGCCAAGATGCCCTTCAACAGATGAATGGATAAAGAAGATGTGGTCGATATATACATTGGAATATTACTCAGTCATCAGTAAGGATGAATACCCAACTTTTACATCAACACAGATGGGACTGGAGGAGACTATGCTAAGTGAAATAAGCCAAGCAAAAGAAGTCAATTATCATATGGTTTCACTTATTTATGGAACATAAGGAATAGCATGGGGGACATTAGGAGAAGGAAGGGAAAAATGAAGCAGGGGACGTAGGAGGGGGAGAGGAACTCTGAGAGACTATGGTCTCCAAGAAACAAACTGAGGGTTTTAGAGGGGAGAGGGGTGGGGGATGGGTTAGCCCAGTGATGGGTATTAAGGAGGGCATGTACTGCCTGGAGCACTGGGTGTCATATGAAAACAATGAATTGTGGATCAGTACATCAAAAACGAATGATGTATGGTATGGTGACTAACGTAACATAATAAAATTAAATTAAATTTTAAAAAAGATTTTATAAAAATTCACTAAAATTTATTCTCTAAACTAACAAAATCACTAAGTCTTAAAAAAAATATAGAGTGTAGAGAAGAAAGCAATTTTCTATATATCTGATGGGAATGTCAACTGGTAAAACAACTCTGGAAGGATATTTGGTGACATTTCTCAAAGTCCAAATACCCGTACTCTCTGACCCAACAATTCCATTTCTAGGAATTTGTCCTGAAGATATACTTGCACAGGTGTGATGTATGTATAAGTTATTTATTGAAACAATATTTGTTTCATCATAGGATTTGGAAATGATCCAAATGCCCATTAGTTAAGGTATGCTTAAATAACCATAGTATGTATGGTGCACACATTATGTATGTATAATAACGAGGAAGAAAGTTGGTAGAGAAGGGTTACCAAGAAATAATATTAAGTGAAAAAATAAAAGTGATGAAATGTGTATAGTATGCTAAAGTTTTTGTTAAAAAAGAGGAGAAAAGAGCACACAAAATGCATATTTGCTTATATGTGTATAAACATCTAAGTATCTTTGGAATTACACACAAGAATTTGAGAATATATTGCTTTTGGGAGGGGAACTGAAGTAGCCAGGATAAAGGGGAGAGAAATATTTCTCACTGTATATCATTTTGTACTTTTTGAATTTTGAGTTTTATTTAATTAAAACTTTATTTTTAATTAAATAAAATGGATCAAAGTGAAATTGTTGAAATAGAGACTACCTTCTATGCAGTAAAAGGTTAATTTAGCAGTTCTGGGTCATCCAGACCTTATTTTTAAAGGAAGTTCAGGTCCATACTAGACTCCTGGGAGATAACCACAAAGTCTTTGGAATATCCTGTCAGTTAAGACTATTTTTTCTTTACCTGAGGCCATACCAGATAGTTTACACCAATACCCTGATTTATGGTGGGGACCTTGGGCCACATGGTATCAGTTTGATCTCTGGAGGGACTGAAGACCAAAGTCAGCCACATGGATAGTTGGCCATGTATACATGATCCTGGACATCAAGGGTTGGGTGAGCTTCCCTGGTTGGAAGTACTCTCCGCATGTTCTCACGCACCATTGCTTGGGGAATTAAATGCTATCAATAAGACTGCCCTGGGAGGGGACATCTGGAAGCCTGTTCCTGGTCTCTTGTATTCTGCTCTATGTCCCTTTTTCAGTTGCTGGTTTTAATCTGTATCCTTTTGCTATAATAAATTGTAATCATGATTATAACAGCTTTGCCAAACTCTGTGAGTCTTTTTTTTTTAATTTTTTATTGTTATGTTAATCACTATACATTACATCATTAGTTTTTGATGTAGTGTTCCATGATTCATTGTTTGTACATAACACCCAGTGCTCCATGCAGAATGTGCCCTCTTTAATACCCATCACCAGGCTAACCCATCTTCCCACCCCCCTCCCCTCTAGAACCCTATTTGTTTTTCAGAGTCCATAGTCTCTCATGGTTCGTCTCCCCCTCCGATTTCCCCCCCTTCATTCTTCCCCTCCTGCTATCTTCTTCTTCTTTTTTTTTCTTAACATATATTGCATTATTTGTTTCAGAGGTACAGTTCTGTGATTCA
Source organism: Mirounga leonina (assembly GCF_011800145.1). NCBI lineage: Eukaryota > Metazoa > Chordata > Mammalia > Carnivora > Phocidae > Mirounga > Mirounga leonina. The sequence goes on along the minus strand of NW_023270709.1, from coordinate 2,106,569 downwards.
ATAGTCTTGCACAATTCACAGCACTCACCATAGCACATACCCGCCCCAGTGTCTATCACCCAGCACCCCCATCCCTCCCACCCCACCCCCAACTGCAGCAACCCTCAGTTTGTTTCCTGAGATTAAGAATTCCTCATATCAGTGAGGTTATATGATACATGTCTTTCTCTGATTGACTTATTTCGCTCAGCATAACACCCTCCAGTTCCAACCACGTCATTGCAAATGGCAAGATCTCATTCCTTTTGATGGCTGCATAATATTCCAGTGTGTGTGTGTGTGTGTGTGTGTGTGTGTGTGTGTGTGTAACATCTTTATCCATTCATCTGTCGATGGACATCTTGGCTCTTTCCACAGTTTGGCTATTGTGGACATTCCTGCTATAAACATTGGGGTGCACATACCCCTTCGGATCACTACATTTGTATCTTTGGGGTAAATACCCAGTAGTGCAATTGCTGAAAAATAGACTCCAAATGGTTGAAAGACCTCAATGTGAGACAGGAGTCCATCAAAATCCTAAAGAACACAGGCAGCAACCTCTTCGACCTCAGCCACAGCAACTTCTTCCTAGAAACATCACCAAAGGCAAGGGAAGCAAGGGCAAAAATGAACTATTGGGACTTCATCAAGATAAAAAGCTTTTGCAAAGCAAAGGAAACAGTCAACAAAACCAAAAGACAACCGACAGAATGGGAGAAGATATTTGCAAATGACATATCAGATAAAGGGCTAGTATCCAAAATCTATAAAGAACTTACCAAACTCAACACCCAAAGAACAAATGATCCAATCAAGAAATGGGCAGAAGACATGAACAGACATTTTTCTGTGAGTCTTTTTAATGATAATTGAACCTGAGGGTGGTCTTGAAGAAACCACATTTAATTCTTTTTTTGTTTGTTGAAGAATCCTTAACACAAGAATTCAATGGTATTATTGACTAATTGAACTAAATTTAAAAAAAGAATTCAATGGTGTAATTTAAACTCATACTTTACTTGTTTCTGATCCAGTTACAATTTGTACTACATAGGACCTTCCACCAGAACTGGCCAAATAAAAATTTGCAAAAACATGATACAAAAAGTTAAATAGCTATTTTCAAGAATCTTGATTAATGAATCAGTGATAACCAGGAGAATGGTTCCAAGTAGCATTTAATTGACAACTGGTACATAGACCCACAGTGATCATTTATTATATTAAATGTGTAGAAAACAGATGGCTCAGAATACATCAGATGACAAGTTAAGGAATTATAAATACTCTCTGATGGGCTGCAATTAGAGCCTTAAACCAACAAGATGAAATAAAAGAAGTATTTTAAGTTCTGCATTTATATTTTTTAAAAATATATGAATATAGGAGAACTTCAAATAAGACCATCAACATAAATAAGAACTGGAGGATTTAGTTGACCAAAAGCTCCCAGCAGGCCAATAATGAGAACAAAAATGTGACATGATGTGAAGTTGAAATAATAGAAGAGTATTATTCACATGAAGTGAAGACATGGCATATAGCTCAGTTGTACCCTGATGACATCTGAAGGCCTGTGTTTAGTTCTTAACATGACTGCCAAATGTGCATAGGAAAGCACCTCTACCATGAGGAGTGGAGAAGCCATGACAATTGAGTGCAATTTGAGAAAACAGATTTAAGAGAGAGAGTGTAGTTATAGGTACTATTCATGAAGCAGGCCAAATGGTGGGAAATGTCCAGAGGAGGCAGCTGTTACTCAAAGCCAGCCAAACACTGGTTGACTATGAAGAATAAAGACTTAGGGTTATCAGATCCTCCAGTTTATAAACAGGGGCTAGAAATCTGGACTATATGAAATCTTTCAACTTTTATATGTTGGCAACTATCCTTAAAATTAAAACCTTTTGTAGTCAGAATGAAATGCCCAACAGAGGTAAATTTGCAATCTCTGTTGCATTTTTTGTTTTATCTTTTATTTTATTTTATTTTAAGGTTTTGATATAATTCTAGCTAACATACAGTGTTATATTTCAGTTTCAGTTGTACAATATAATGATTCAATAATTCCATACATTACCCTGTGTTCATCATGACAAATGCACTCCTTAATCCCCATCACCTACTTAACCCATCCCTCCCCCAATTCCCCACCCCGTGGTAATCATCAGCTTATTCTCTATAATTAAGTGTATGTTTTGTAATTTGTCTCTCTTTTATTTTCCCTTTGCTAATTTGTTTTGTTTCTTATATTACACATATTAATGAGATCATATGGTATTTGTCTTTCTCTGACTGATTTATTTCATTTAACATAGTACTCTCTAGCTCCATCCACTTCATTACAAATCCCAAGATTTCATTCTGTTTTATGGCTGGGGAATATTCCATTGTATATACAGACCACATTTTCTTTATCCATTTGTCAGTCAATGGACATTTGGGCTCTCCCTAATTTGGCTATTTTTGATAATGCTGCTATAAAACTCAGGGTGCACATATCCCTTCCAATCAGCATTTCTGTATCCTTTGAGTAAAAACCTAGTAGTGACATTGATGGATCATAGAGTAGTTCTATTTTTAACTTTTTGTGGAGCCTCCATACTGTTTTCAAGAGGATTCCCCTTTCTCTGCATCCTCACCAACACCTGTTGTTCCATGTGTTGTTAATTTTAGCCTTTCTGACATGTATGAGGTGATAGCTCATTGTATTTTTTATTTGTATTTCCCTGATGATGAGTGATGTCGAGCATTTTTCATCTGTTTGTTACTCATCTGGATATCTTCTTTTTATTTTTTAATTTTCTTTTCTTTTATTATGTTGTTAGTCACCATACAAAACATCATTAGTTTTTAATGTAGTGATCATTGATTCATTGTTTTCATATAGCACCCAGTGCTCCATGCAGTACATGCCCTCCTTAATACCCATCACTGGGCTAACACATCCACCCAACCCCCTCCCCTCTCAAACCCTCAGTTTGTTTCTCAGAGTCCATACTCTCTCATGGTTCATCTCCCCCTCCGATTTGCCCCCTTCATTTTTCCCTTCTTTCTCCTAATGTCCCCCATGCTATTCCTTGGGGGATAGCATGTTCCATAATGTTCCATAATGTTCCATAATTATGTTCCATAAATAAGTGAAACCATATGATAATTGACTTCCTCTGCTTGACTTATTTCACTTAGCATAATCTCCTCCAGTCCCATCCATGTTGATGGAAAAGTTGGGTATTCATCCTTTCTGATGGCTGAGTAATATTCCAATGTATATATGGACCACATCTTCTTTATCCATTCATCTGTTGAAGGGCATCTTGGCTCTTTCCACAGTTTACCTATTGCGGACATTGCTGCTATGAACATTGGAGTGCATATGGCCCTTCTTTTTAGCACATCTGTGTCTTTGGTGTAAATACCCAGTAGTGCAATTGCTGGATCATAGGGTAGCTCTATTTTTAAATTTTTGAGGCACCTCCACACTGTTTTCCAAAGTGGCTGTACCAACTTGCATTCCCACCAACAGTGTAAGAGGGTTCCCCTTTCTCCACAACCTCTCCAAAATTTGTTGCTTCTTGCCTTGTCAATTTTTGCCATTCTAACTGGTGTAAGGTGGTATCTCAATGTGGTTTTGATTTGAATTTCCCTGATGGCTAATGATGATGAACATTTTTTCATGTGTCTGTTAGCCATTTGTATGTCTTCTTTGGAGAAGTGTCTGTTCATGTCTTCTGCCCATTTTTTTTTTTACTTGATTATTTGTTTTTGGGTGTTGAGTTTGAGAAGGCTTCTTTATAGATCTTGGAAATCAGTGCTTTGTCTATAGTGTCATTTGCAAATTTCCTCTCCCATTCTGTGGGTTGTCACTTTGTTTTGTTGACTGTTTCTTTTGCTGTGCAGAAATTTTTATCTTGATGAAGTCCCAAAAGTTCATTTTTGCTTTTGTTTCACTAGCCTTTGGAGATGTATCTTGAAAGAAGTTGCTGTGGCTGATGTCAAAGAGCTTACTGCCTATGTTCTCCTCTAGGATTTTGATGTCTATTTGTGTCTTCTGCCCATTTTTAAACTGGATTATTTGTTTTATAAGTTCTTTATATATTTTCAATACTAGTCCTTTATCGGGTATGCCATTTGCAAATATCTGCTCCCATTCCAAATGTTGCCTTTTAGTTTAGTTGATTGTTTTCTTCGCTAGGGAGAGGCTTTTTATCTTGATGAAATCCCAATAGTTTATTTTTGTTTTTATTTCCCTTGCCTCAGGAGACATATCTAGTAAGAAGTTTCTCCATCCAATGTCAAGGAGATCACTGCCTTGTGTTCTCTTCTAGGACTCTAATGCTTTCGGGTCTCACATTTAGGTCTTTCATCCATTTTGAATTTATATTTTTGTATAGTGTAGTAAAGTGGCCCAATTTCTTTTGCATGTTGCTGTCCAGTTTTCCCAACAAAATTTGTTGAAGAGATTGTCCTTTTCCCATTGGATATGAAGGAAAGCAGGAAAGCTACTTTGTTAAAGATTAATGGATAATATAAAATCGGTTTATTTCTGGGGTTTCTATTCTGTCCCATTGATCTATGTGTCTTTTTTTGTGCCAGTACCATACTGTTTTGATGGCTACAGCTTTATAATATAATTTGAAGTCTGGAATTGCAATGATTCCAGCTTTGCCATTCTTTTTCAAGATTGGCTATTTGGGGTATTCTGTAGTTTCATACAAATTTTAGGATTGTTTGTTTCAGCTCTGTGAAAAATGCTGGTGATATTTCAATAGGGATTACATTAAATGTGTAGATTGCTTTGGGTGGTATAAACATTTTAACAATATTTATTCTTCCACTCCATGAGCATGGAATCTTTTTCCATTTCTTTGTGTCATCTTCAATTTCTTTCATCAGTATTTCATAATATTCAGGGTACAGATCTTTTACAATTTGGTTAGGTTTATTCCTGGGTATCTTATATTTTTTGGTACAATTGCAAGTAGGATCCATTGCTTGATTTATATTTCTGCCTCTTCATTGTTGGTATATAGTAATGCAACAAATTTCTGTACATCAAATGTGTATCCTTTGACTTTACTAAATTTGGGTATCAGTTCTAGCAATTTTTCGGTCATCTTTTGGGATTTCTCTATAGAGTTTCATGTCATCTGCATATAGTGAAAGTTTGACTTCTTCCAGATTTTTTTAAATTTTATTATATTATGTTAATCACCATACAATACATCATTAGATTTTTTTTAATTTTTTTATTCTTATATTATCCCCATACATTACATCATTAGTTTTAGATGTAGTGTTCCATGATTCATTGTTTGTGCATAACACCCAGTGTTCCATGCAGAATGTGCCATCCTCAATACCCACCACCAGGCTAACCCATCCTCCCACCCCCCTCCCCTCTAGAACCCTCAGTTTGTTTTTCAGAGTCCATCGTCTCTCATGGTTTGTCTACCCCTCCGAATTCCCCCCCTTCATTCTTCCCCTCCTGCTATCTTCTTCTTCTTTTATTTTTTTTTAACATACATTGCATTATTTGTTTCAGAGGTACAGATCTGAGATTCAACAGTCTTGCACAATTCACAGCGCTTACCAGAGCACATACCCTCCCCAGTGTCTATCACCCAGTCACCCCATCCCTCCCACCCCACCCCCCACTCCAGCAACCCTCAGTTTGTTTCCTGAGATTAAGAATTCCTCATATCAGTGAGGTCATATGATACATGTCTTTCTCTGTTTGACTTATTTCGCTCAACATAATACCCTCCAGTTCCATCCACGTCGTTGCAAATGGCAAGATCTCATTCCTTTTGATGGCTGCATAATATTCCATTGTGTATATACATAACATCTTCTTTATCCGTTCATCTGTCGATGGACATCTTGGTTCTTTCCACAGTTTGGCTATTGTGGACATTGCTGCCATAAACATCAGGGTGCACATACCCTTTCGGATCCCTACTTTTGTATCTTTGGGGTAAATACCCAGTAGTGCAATTGCTGGATCATATGGTAGCTCTATTTTCAACTTTTTGAGGAACCTCCATACCGTTTTCCAGAGTGGCTACACCAGCTTGCATTCCACCAACAGTGTAGGAGGGTTCCCGTTTCTCCACATCCCTGCCAACATTTGTCGTTTCCTGACTTGTTAATGTTAGCCATTCTGACTGGTGGGAGGTGGTATCTCATTGAGGTTTTGATTTGGATTTCCCTGATGCCGAGCGATATTGAGCACTTTTTCATGTGTCTGTTGGCCATTTGGATGTCTTCTTTGGAAAAATGTCTGTTCATGTCTTCTGCTCATTTCTTGATTGGATTCTTTGTTCTTTGGGTGTTGAGTTTGACGAGTTCGTTATAGATTTTGGATACTAGCCCTTTATCTGATATGTCATTTGCAAATATCTTCTCCCATTCTGTCGGTTGTCTTTTGGTTTTGTTGACTATTTCCTTTGCTTTGCAAAAGCTTTTTATCTTGATGAAGTCACAATAGTTCATTTTTGCCCTTGCTTCCCTTGCCTTTGGCGATGTTTCTAGGAAGAAGTTGCTGCGGCTGAGGTCAAAGAGGTTGCTGCCTGTGTTCTCCTTTAGGATTTTGATGGACTCCTGTCTCACATTGAGGTTTTTCAACCATTTGGAGTCTATTTTTGTGTGTGGTGTAAGTAAATGGTCCAGTTTCATTCTTCTGCATGTGGTTGTCCAATTTTCCCAACACCATTTGTTGAAGAGACTGTCTTTTTTCCATTGGACATTCTTTCCTGCTTTGTCGAAGGTGAGTTGACCATAGAGTTGAGGGTCCATTTCTGGGCTCTCTATTCTATTCCATTGATCTCTGTGTCTGTTTTTGTGCCAGTACCATGCTGTCTTGATGATGACAGCTTTGTAATAGAGCTGGAAGTCTGGAATTGTGATGCCGCCAGCTTTGCTTTTCTTTTTCAACATTCCTCTGGCTATTCGGGGTCTTTTCTGGTTCCATACAAATTTTAGGATTATTTGTTCCATTTCTTTGAAAAAAGTGGATGGTATTTTGATAGGGATTGCATTAAATGTGTAGATTGCTCTAGGTAGCATTGACATCTTCACAATATTTTTTTCTTCCAATCCATGAGCATGGAACGTTTTTCCATTTCTTTGTCTTCCTAAATTTCTTTCATGAGTATTTTATAGTTTTCTGAGTATAGAAACTTTGCCTCTTTGGTTAGATTTATGCCTAGGTATCTTATGGTTTTGGGTGCAGTTGTAAATGTGATCGACTCCTTAATTTCTCTTTCTTCTATCTTGTTGTTGGTGTATAGGAATGCCACTGATTTCTGTGCACTGATTTTATATCCTGCCACTTTACTGAATGCCTGTATGAGTTCTAGCAGTTTTGGGGTGGAGTTGTGGGGGTTTTCCACATAAAGTATCATATCATCTGCAAAGAGTGAGAGTTTGACTTCGTCTTTGCTGATTCGGATTCCTTTTATTTTTTGGTTTTTGTCTGATTGCTGTGGCTAGGAATTCTAGACTATATTGAATAGTAGTGGTGATAGTGGAGATCCCTGCCGTGTTCCTGACCTTAGGGGGAAAGCTCTCAGATTTTCCCCATTGAGAATGATATTCGCTGTGGGCTTTTCATAGATGGCTTTTATGATATTGAGGTATGTACCCTCTATGCCTATGCTCTGAAGAGTTTTGATCAAGAAAGGATGCTGTACTTTGTCAAATGCTTTTCCTGCATCTATTGAGAGGATCATATGCTTCTTGGTCTTTCTTTTATTAATGTATTGTATCACTTTGATTGATTTGCGGATGTTGAACCAACCTTGCAGCACAGGAACAAATCCCACTTGGTCGTGGTGAATAGTCCTTTTAATGTACTGTTGGATCCTATTGGCTAGTATTTTGGTGAGAATTTTTGCATCCATGTTCATCAAGGATATTGGCTTGTAATTCTCCTTTTTGATGGGGTCTTTGTTTTAGGGATCAAGGTAATGGTGTTCTCATAAAACGAGTTTGGAAGTTTTCCTTCCATTTCTATTTTTTGGAACAATTTCAGAAGAATAGGTATTAATTCTTCTTTAGACGTTTGGTAGAATTCCCCTGGGAAGCCACCTGGCCCTGGGATCTTGTTTATTGAGAGATTTTTGATGACTCCTTCAATTTCCTTAGTGGTTATGGGTCTGTTCAGGTTTTCTATTTCTTCCTGGTTCAGTTTTGGTAGTTGATACATCTCTAGGAATGCATCCATTTCTTCCAGATTATCTAATTTTCTGGCATAGCGTTGCTCATAATATGTTCTTAGAATTGTTTGTATTTCGTTGGTATTGGTTGTGATCTCTCCTCTTTCATTCAGGATTTTATTTATTTGGGTCATTTCTCTTTTCTTTTTGAAAAGTCTGGCCAGGGGTTTATCAATCTTGTTAATTCTTTCAAAGAACCAACTCCTAGTTTCATTGATCTGTTCTACCGTTCTTTTGGTTTCTATTTCATTGATCTCTGCTCTGATCTTTATTATTTCTCTTCTCCTGCTGGGTCTAGGCTTTATTTGCTGTTCTTTCTCCAGCTCCTTTAGGTGGAGGGTTAGGTTGTGTATTTGAGACCTTTCTTGTTTCTTGAAAAAGGCTTGTATTGCTAAATACTTTCCTCTTAGGACTGCCTTTGCTGCATCCCAAAGATTTTGAACAGTTGTGTTTTCATTTTCATTGGTTTCCATGGTTTTTTTTTTAATTCTTCTTTAATTTCCTGGTTGACCCATTCATTCTTTAGTAGGATGCTCTTTAGCCTCCATGTATTTGAGTTCTATCAGACTTTCCTCTTGTGACTGACTTCTAGCTTCAAAGCATTGTGGTCTGAAAATATGCAGGGAATGATCCAAATCTTTTGGTATCAGCTGAGACCTGATTTGTGACCTAGGATATGATCTATTCTGGAGAATGTTCCATGGGCACTAGAGAAGAATGTGTATTCTGTTGCTTTGGGATGGAATGTTGAATATATCTGTGAAGTCCATTTGGTGCAGTGTGTCATTTAAAGTCTTTATTTCCTTGTTGATCTTTTGCTTAGATGATCTGTCCATTTCAGTGAGGGGGGTGTTAAATTCTCCTACTATTATTGAATTATTGTCAATGTATTTCTTTGCTTTTGTTATTAATAACTTATATAATTGGCTGCTCCCATGTTAGGGGCATAGATATTTACAATTGTTAGATCTTCTTATTGAATAGACCCTTTAGGTAGGATATAGTGTCCTTCCTCATCTCTTATTATAGTCTTTGGTTTAAAATCTAATTTGTCTGATATAAGGATTGTCACCCCAGCTTTCTTTTGGTGTCCATCACTTTCAATGTGGAGGTGTCTTTGGGTCTAAAATGAGTCTCTTCCAGACAGCATATCGATGGGTCTTTTTTTTTTTTTTATCCAATATGATACCCCGTGACTTTTGATTAGGGCATTTAGCCCAATTACATTCAGGGTAACTCTTGAAAGATATGAATTTAGTGCCATTGTATTGCCTGTAAGGTGACTGTTACTGTATATTGTCTGTGTTCCTTTCCAGTCTATGTTACTTTTAGGCTCTCTCTTTGCTTAGAGGACCCCCTTCAATATATCTTGTAGGGTTGGTTTCGTGTTTGCAAATTCCTTCAGTTTTTGTTTGTCCTGGAAGTTTATCTCTCCTTCTATTTTCAATGACTGCCTACCTGGATATAGTATTCTTGGCTGCATATTTTTCTCGTTTAGTACTCTGAATATATCATGCCAGTCCTTTCTGTCCTGCCAGGTCTCTGTGGATAGGTCTGTTGCCAATCTAATGTTTCTACCATTATAGGTTACAGATCTCTTCTCCCGAACTGCTTTCAGGATTTTTTCTTTGTCTCTGAGACTGCTAGGTTTTACTATTAGATGTCAGGGTGTTGACCTATTTTATTGATTTTGAGGGGTTTCTCTGTGCCTCCTGGATTTTGATGCCTGTTTCCTTCCCCAAATTAGGGAAGTTCTCTGCTATAATTTGCTCCAATATATCTTCTGCCCCTCTCTCTCTTTCTTCTTCTTCTGGGATCCCTATTACTCTAATGTTGTTTCATCTCATGGTATCGCTTATCTCTCGAATTCTGCCCTCATGATCCAGTAGTTGTTTATCTCTCTTTTTCTCAGCTTCTTTATTTTCCATCATTTGGTCTTCTATATCACTATTTCTCTCTTCTGCCTCATTCATCCTAGCAGTTAGAGCCTCCATTTTTTATTGCACCTCATTAAGACTTTTTTTTTCAAGACTAACATTTTTTTATTCTTATGTTAATCCCCATACATTATATCATTAGTTTTAGATGTAGTGTTCCATGATTCATTGTTTGTACATAATACCCAGTGCTCCATGCAGAATGTGCCCTCCTCAATACCCACCACCAGGCTAACCCATCCTCCCACCCCCTCCCCTCTAGAACCCTCAGTTTGTTCTTCAGAGTCCATCGTCTCTCATGGTTCGTCTACCCCTCCGATTTCCCCCGCTTCATTCTTCCCCTCCCGCTACCTTCTTCTTCTTCTTTTTTTTTTTTTCTTAACATATATTGCATTATTTGTTTCAGAGGTACAGATCTGAGATTCAACAGTCTTGCACAATTCATAGCGAATAGCCTTTTTTTTATTTCAACTTGGATTTTAGTTCTTTTATTTCTCCAGAGAGGGTTTCTCTAATATCTTCCATGTTTTTTACAAGCCCAGCTAGTATCTTTAAAATTGTCATTCTGAACTCTAGGTCCAACATCTTACTAATGTCCGTATTGATTAGGTCCCTGGCAGTCGGTACTGCCTCTTGTTCTTCTTCATGAGGTGATTTTTTTCCATCTTGTCATTTTGTCCAGAGAATAGATGAATGAGTGAACAAAATGCTAACACGGTAACAATGACCCCAGAAATATATACACTAAACAAATCAGAAGAGACCTGAAACTGGGGGAAAAGAAAAGAAAGAAAAAAGAAAAAGATTAAAAAACATATATATATGATCAAATATGATCAGGCTGGTGAATAGATCAGTGCCACACACTAGATTTTGGGTGTATTTTGGTCTGTTAAAAGAAAGTGCCTCCCAAAAATTTAAAGAAAGAAAAACTTATATATGTACAAAAATAAGGGTAAATACAATTAAGGGATGGAATATGACTGTAAAGATGAAAATTATAAAAGATTTTATAAAAGGAATTGATAAGAAGTTGGTTAAAAAAAGAAAGAAGAGAAATTAAATAAAAATGGGAGAGAGAATGTGATCAGGCAGGAGACTAGAACAAAGCCATACACTAGAGAATTAGGGTATATTGGTCTGTTATAGGAAAGTGTATCCCAAAATTTTAAAGAGAGAACAAATTATATATATACCAAAAATAAGGTTAACTACTATTAAGGGATAGAATATGACTCTAAAAATGAAAAATAAAAAAGACTTTTTAAAAAGAGAATGATAAGATGTTGGTTGAAAAAGGGAAAAAGAGGGGTGCCTGGGTGGCTCAATCGTTAAGCATCTGCCTTTGGCTCAGGTCATGGTCCCAGGGTCCTGGGATCGAGCCCTGCATCAGGCTCCCTGCAGAAGCCTGCTTCTCCCTCTCCCACTCCCCCTACTTATGTTCCCTCTCTCGCTGTGTCTCGCTCTGTCAAATAAATAAATAAAATCTTTAAAAAAAAAAAAAGAAAAAGAAAAATTCAAAAAAAAAAGAAAATTAAAGAGACTAAGTTTGAAAGACTAAAGGAACAGGGGGGAAAAAAGCCATGAATTCGCTCTGCTGTATTCCCCTAGCGTTGGAGTTCTGCCATTCTCATTGATCGGTAAACTTGGTCTTGGCTGGCTGTTCTTGCTGATCTTCTAGGGGAGGGGCCTGTTGCCAAGATTCTCAAATGTCTTTGCCGGAGGTGGAATTGCCCCACCCTTGCCAGTACGGGCTAAGGAATGTGTTTGCTCTCAGGAGCTTTTGTTCCCTGCAAGCTTTCCATACAGCTTTGGAGGATGAGAGTGAAAATGGCGCCCTCCAATCTCCACCTGGGAGGAGCCGAGAACTCAGAGCCCCACTCCTCAGTGCGCCCCCAGAGAAAAGCAGTCAATCACTCCTGTCTCCCCAACTCCGGCCGCACTCTGTGCTCACCCAGCCTGTGACTGAGCGTTTCTATCTCTGGCACACGACCCCATGTGGAGTCTCCAAACCCAGCAGTTCCCTGTGGTGCCCTCCCTCGCCGCTCCTCCTGGGGGAGGAAGGGGAGTGTCCCTGGATCTGCCGCTTGTTGGGTCCCTGCTGGAAGAGCAGTGGCCTGACTGTGCTGCAGATCACAGTTCATGGCAACCCCGAGATGAAAGCCCACTCCTCGGCTCTGTCTTTGCAGCTGGCTTCCCCACCCTGATTCCTGGGAGCTCTGCCGCACTCAGGCACCCCCAGTCTTTCTGTGACCCTGAGGGTCCTGAGACCACACTGTCCCAGGGAGGGTCCACCCCCGCTTAGCCACTGGAGCGACGTCCCTCAGCGGAGCAGACTTTTGAGAGTTTCCAATTTTGTGCTCCTTGGCTCTATCACTTGCCGGTAGCTGGCCAGTGGAGGCTCCCTCCCCTGAAGTCTATCTTCCCGAATATCACCTCGGATTCACTTCTCCACATGTCCTACCTTCCAGAAAGTGGTCATTTTTCTGTTCAGAGAGTTTCTACTATTCTTTTCTTTGCTCTCCTGTTGAGTTCGTAGGTGTTCAGAATGGTTTTGATCCCTATCCAGCTGAATTCCTGGGACCAGACGAAACTTAGGTCTCCTACTCCTCTGCCATCTTGCTCCTCCTCTTCCTTGCAAATTTGGATGCCTTTTATTTCTTTTTTTTTTTTAAGGTTTTTTTTTTTATTTGAGAGAGAATGAGAGAGAGAGAGAGCATGAGAGGGAAGAGGGTCAGAGGGAGAAGCAGACTCCCTGCTAAGCAGGGAGCCGATGCGGGACTTGATCCCGGGACTCCAGGATCATGACCTGAGCTGAAGGCAGTCACTTAACCAACTGAGCCACCCAGGCACCCTGGATGACTTTTATTTCTTTGTGTTGTCTGATTGCTGTGGCTAGGAATTCCAGTACTATGTTAAATAAGAGTGGTGAGAGTGGGCATACCTGTCTGTTCCTGACCGTATGGGAAAAGCTGTCAGTTTTCCCCCATTAAGAATGATATTAGCTGTGGGTTTTTCAAATATGGGCTTTATTATTTTGAAGTGTGTTCCCTCTATCCCTATTTTGTTGAGGATTTTTATCATGAATGGATGTTTCAACCTGTCAAATGCTTTTTCTGCATCTATTGAAAGGATCATATGTTTCTTAGTCTTTCTTTTATTAATGTGGATTATTGCATTGATTAGCTTGTGAATACTGAACCATACTTACAACCCAGGAATAAAACCCACTTGATCTTGGTGAATGGTTTTTTTTTTTTTTCTTAAGATTTTATTTATTTGAGAGAGAGAGAGCAAGAGAGAGCAGGAGTAGGGAGGAGAGAGAAGCAGGCTCCCAGTGGAGTAGGGAGCCCCATGCAGGGCTCAATCCCAGGACCTTGGGATCATGACCTGAGCTGAAGGCAGAGGCTCAACTGACTGAGCCACCCAGGCGCCCAAAGTGAATGATTCTTTTAATACACTGTTGGATTTGATTTATTAGTATTCTGTTGAGAATTTTTGCACCCATATTCATCAGGAATATTGCCTGTATTTCCTTTTTTAGTGGAGTCTTTGTCTGGTTTTTGTATCAGAGTAACATTGGCCTCATAGAATGATTTTGGAAGTTTTACTTCCATTTCTATTTTGGGGGTATAGTTTGAGAAAAACAGGTATTAACTCTTCTTAAATGTTTGGTAGAATTTCCCTGTGAAGCCATCTGGCCATGGGCTTTTGTTTGTTGGGAGATTTTTGATTACTGATTCAATTTCTTTGCTGGTTGTTGGTCTGTCCAAGTTTTCTGTTTCTTCCTATTTCAATTTTGGTAGTTTATATGTTTCTGGGGATTTATCCATTTCTTCCAGGTTTTCCAATTTGTTGGTATATACATTTTCATAATATTCTCTTATAATTGTTTTTATTTCTGAAGTGTTGGTTGTTATTTCCCCTCTCTCATTTGTCATTTTATTTATTTGAGTCCTTTCTCTTCTCTTTTTGATCAGTCTGGCTAGAAGCTTATTGATTCTATTCATCTCTTTCAAAGAACCAGCTCCTGGTTTGACTGATCTCTTTTACTGTTTGTTTGTTCATAGCTCATTTATTTCTTCTCTAATCTTTATTAATTCCCATCTTCTGCTGGCTTTAGGCTTTATTTGTTGTTCTTTTTCTAGCTCCTTTAGGTGTAAGGTTAAGTTGTTTATTTGAGATTTTTCTTGCTTCTTGAGGTAGGTCTGTATTGCTATATACTTCCATCTTAGGACCACTTTTGCTGTATCCCAAATGTTTTGGGCTGTCATATTTTCATTTTCATTTGTTTTCATGTATTTTTTAAGTTTCTTCTTTAATTTCCTTGCTGACCCATTTATTCTTTAGTAGGATGTTGTTTAACCTCCATGTATATGTGGTCTTTCCAACTTTTTTCTTGTGGTTGACTTCAAGTTTCATAGCATTGTGGTCTGAAAAATATGCATGGTATTATTTCAAACTTTTTCTACTTGTTGGGGCCTGATTTGTGAGCTAGTATGTGATCTATTCTGGAGAAAGTCCCACGTGCACTTGAAAAGAGCGTGTATTCTGCTGCTTTAGGATGAAATGTTGTGAACATATCTGTTAAGACCATCTGGTCCAGTGTGTCGTTCAAAGCCATTGTTTCCTTGTTGATTTTCTGCTTAGATGATCTGTCCATTGATGGAAGTGGGGTGCTAAAGTCCCCTACTATTATTGTATTATTTTCAATGAGTTCTTTTATGTTTGTTATTAGTTGTTTTATATATTTGGGTGCTCCCATGTTGGGGGCATAAATATTTACAATTGTCAGATCGTCTTGTTGGATTGCCCCCTTTATTATGATATAGTGCCCGTCTTTATCTCTTGTTACACTCTTTGTCTTAAAAATCTAGTTTGTCTGATATAAGTATTGCTTCTCTGGCTTTCTTTTGAGGTCCATTTGTATGAAAAATCTTTCTTTATCCCCTCACTTTCAATCTGCAGTTGTCTTTAGGTCTAAAATGAGTCTCTTCTAGGCAGCATATATATGGGTCTTGTTGTTTGTGTGTGTGTGTGTGTGTGTGTGTGTGTGTGTGTTTAATCCATCCTGGCATCCTATATCTTTTGGTTGGAGCATTTAGTCCATTTACATTCAGAGTAGTTATTGATGGATATGTAGTTATTTCCATTTTATTACTTGTTTTGTCATTGTTACTGGAGATTTTCTCTGTTCTTTTCTACTCTTTGTCACTTTTGGTCTTTCCTTTCCCCTCAAGGTGTCCCCTTTAATATTTCTTGCAGGGCTGGTTTAGTGATCACAAACTCCTTTATTTTTTGTTTGTCTGGGAAATTTTTTATCTCTCCTTCAATTCTGAATGATAGCCTTGCTGGAGAGAGTATTCTTGGCTGCAGATTTTTTCCATTCAGCGTGTTGGATATATCATGTGTATATCTGGCTTGCCAAGTTTCTGTGGAGAGAGCTGCAGCTACCTTTCTGGGTCTTCCCTTGTAATTTTGGGACCTCTTTTTTCTTGCTGCTTTTGTGATTTTTTTCTGTATCACTGCTAACTTTTTTTAAGATTATTTATTTATTTATTTGAGGGGGAGAGAGAGAGGATTAGTGAACAAGCCAGGCAGAGGGGCAGAGGGACAAGCAGACTCCCTGCTGAGCAGTGTGCCGGATACGGGGCTCAATCCCAGGATCCTGAGATCATGATTTGAGCCAAAGGCAGATGCTTAACCCACTGAGCCACCCAGGCACTCCTTTTTATCACTGTTATTTTGCAAATTTAACTACAGTCTTGGGTTTGGCCTGCTTTTGTTGAATTTAATGTGAGTTCTCTGTGCATTGTGGATTTGGATGTTTGTTTCCATCTCCAGATTAAGGAAGTTTTCAGCTGTAATTTCCTGAAATAAACCTTCTGCCACCTTTTTCTCCTTTCTTCATCTGGGACTCCTATGATATGAATGTTGTTAAGTTTGATGGAGTCACTGCGTTTTCCCTAAGTCTACTTTCGTGATCCAAGATTTTTCTTTCTCTTTTTTTCAGCTTCATTATTTTCCATAATTCTTCTTCTATATCTTCTATATCATATATTCATTCCTCTGCTTTGTGCTCTGGGCTTTTTAAAGGAGACTTATGCTATTTCCAGTATAACTGATGCTTTGCAATACTTCTTGTCAGTAGACTGGGGGAAGGGATTGTGCTGGTCTTCTGGGGGAGGGACCCCCTGCAGTCCTAAGGCCCACTTACCTGAGAAAACAGTCCCAGCAGAGCTCAGGGGGATGAGACTTGGTGTAAGAACGTTAGGCAGTCATTGTTGGTTCCACGCTGTTTACTGAAGTTGGTTTATGCTGGAGGGCTGGGTGATGGAAATGACGCTAACCAGCCCCTTTGTCCCTAGAGAAGGTAGACTGTGCTTGTAGCTCTCAGGGAAGCACTGTCAGAGGAGTGAATAATTTCCCCCTCATGCATCACAGGCATTTTTCAGATTACTGACTTCACAGTGTCTCACTCTGGGTCACCAGCTTGCCTGGAGCAGCACAGGGCAGCTTGAGCACCCTAGCCAAGCCCACTGACTTTTAAAATTCCAAACTTCAGGGACCTGGTGTAGTGGGGACCTGTGCTGGTCCTCTGAGAAAGAGTCTCATCATGCTGGGACTGATGCAAGTTTGGCCCAGAAGGGCAGTCGTGCCAGAGCACATAAGTGTCGTATTTGGAGCAAGCAGGCTAAAGAATTATTGTCCTGGTCAGCTCCTCTCAACAGGTGTCTCTGAACCTATGCTGAGGGGCAGGAGGGAAATGGCACTTGCCACTTCTTTTGTCCTCAGAGAGGCAATGTCACCTCTCACAGATGCACTCCAAAAAGAATTAAAAGTTTCTCCCTGTGCCACTTAGGTGATTCTCAGATCATGCAGTTTGCCCCAGGGTTGTTTGCCTGCCTCCACTTAAGGAATAGGGCAGCGTCCTCAGAACTCTATGCCAGCCAAGCCTGCCAAGCTCTCAAACTTCAGGGTTTGAGCCTCATTGGCTGCAAAAACTCAGCCCCTCTCATTTTCCCAGCCAATGGCTTTGGAGAAGTATTCTCCTCATGTGTATCCCTGTGCATTCCACTCTCTCTCTCTCTCTCATCTTTCTCTGTGACTAGGACTCCCTCTCCTCCACAGCACCCACAATCCATTTCTCCCTCAAACCATATCTCCCACTTCCTACCTTCTTTGAAGTGGGCTCTTCTCTCCCTGAAGTTGTGCAGTTTGTTCTGTCTGTTCTTATGTCAATTTCTTGAGTATTCAGAACAATTTGAGAGTTATCTAGTTGTGTTTGAGGGACAAGGCAAGCCTAGAGTTTTCCTGCTATGCTGACATCTTAACTCCCCCCTCTTTTAGTTTCTTTTTAAAGCCAAATGTGTAGTCTACTTGGGGAGCCTTTTCCTAAAATTTCACTTTCAGTTAATCATACTCATTTGTGCATTCATTCAAAAAGCATGTACTAAGTACACATTTGGGGTAGAGCCCAAAAGTGAGAGATGAGTATGTAGCATTGACCATGGGCATATGTCAGAGCTAGAGACCAGGATGCCATTTCTAGGCATGTGACTCCCCCATCCCACTCTTATGGTGGAAGAACAAGAGGCCATAATTGTATAACATAACTTCCGAACCTCTACTGTCTTGGACACAGTAGATCGGATTTGAGGAGGCAAATGGCTAACACAAAATTGGCCAATCACAATTATTTCCTAGGAATTTGGAATTGAGACTGAGAGAGGAAAAGTTTGTCTCCCTCCATATAATACAGTGTGGCTGTCAAAGCTATTTTCTGCCAAGTAGTAGTTACTGCAAAAATAAATGGAACAGGCTGAAAAGGAGAAGTGGAGATGATGGAGATAACCTCCTAGGATTATTGTTATTGTATTTCATCTTTTACTGAGTCCCCAAATTACCCCTGCTTATGACTTCCATGAAATACTCCATATCCCTGTGTTCTTATAATAAATATCTCCTTTAGCTTAAGTTAGCTCCAGTGTGCTTCTGTTGCTTACAATTAAGTCTTAACATGGTGTCCTTGCCCATAAGCAGATCTCAACTTAGTAAGACAAACTGAAAAATACATTATACGATACTTGGTGTTGCACAACTCTGAATTCTTGAGGCAGGAACTGTATTTGTTGTTCGTTTTGTTTTATTTTAGATTTTACTTATTTATTTGAGAGAGAGTATGCACAAGAGAGAGCATTAGCAGGGGGAGGGGCAGAGAGAGAGAGAAGTAGACTCCTCACTGAGCAGAGAGCCCGATGCAGGGCTTGATCCTAGGACCCTGAAATCATGACCTGAGCCGAAGGCAGATGTTTAACTGAATGAACCACCCAGGCACCCCCAGGAACTGCATTTGTTTTATTCATCCCTGTATCCTTGGCACATTGTAGCAGCTCAATGGAATGTAGTTGATTCTAAAACTATATGAGTGAAGGAAGAACACTGGGACCTTGAACAGGTTACTTAACCACTCTTTCTCCAGTTTACTCATCTGAAGGGGCCCTTAGAAATTATTTGGTTTAAGTGTCTATTGTACAGAAGAGGAAGCTAAGGCCCAGAAAGGTACAAACCATTTGCCCAAATTCACACAGCTAGTTAGCAGCAGAACTGAAAATACAATTCATGTCTCCAAGCTCTGAAGCCAATATTCTTTTCATTGCCCTATGACACTCCCTTCATGCTGAACCAACTTCCATTGACCTCAATGGATAATACACCCACAAGCCCCCAAAGTCAGCCTCCTCTCTTTAAAACTTCCTCAGTGTAGGTTCATAATTCACCATATGGAAAACTCTCAAAAAGGAAATTCCTGGTGTTGATCATCACTGGGCTTGGCTAGCCACAGACACCATTCAACAAATGGGAGAGGAGTCACCCAAAGCTGGTGTGTCATGAAAAGACCCAACAAGAGGTAACCAAGACAACCCACAAAAGTACTTCTTGGTTTTACTGTCCACTGAAATGGGATATTTCTCTGCCCTTGCCAGTCATAAGAATAAATGAAGAATTGATTACCCCAAAACTGATGGGTAAAAAACATTCTCTCAAATACAATGATTGTGAAAGGCATATCTGAGTGGGACCTGGAAAGGAGTTAAAACAGACCTGCTAACCAAGATACACAAAGAAAAAAAAATCTACTTTAAAAAGGACAGCAAGGGAATAATGAATCCAGGATTTAGGATGGTAATTACCATCCTAAATGTTGGGGGGAGAGAGGCAGAGATATAAGATGCAAGAGAACCAGAATACTAGAATTAAAATATCGTTAAAGTACTGATTTTTGTATTGGCAGTGACAGGTGGTAGATGTTTTACACATTATTAAAAATAAGTAAATGAGCAAATTAATAAAAGAAGGACCAAGGTGAGAGTGTCATGAACTAAAAATTATGAATAATCTAATGCTATGCAATTAATTTCTTGTCTTCCATAGACAAGAAAAAAGAGTAAAAGAGTAATTATGGTGTCAAAGAAATGTCTTTATTATTTATCTCAAACCAGAAAATATATATTACATGACATTACAAATATTTTTGAGTTTTGTAATTGTTTTACTTATTGTGACAATTAATTTATTATTGTCAGGTAGAAAATAAAAATCTCTTTAATTTGTTTAATATCTGAGCTAATCTATGCATGCTGATAAGTTGGTGTCAGCCTTACTTTAGAGAATACTTTATTAGAAGCAATAATGCCTAAAAAAAAAAAGAAGAAGAAGAAGCAATAATGCCTGACTTACTACTAGAAGATACTCTGTGATAAACATGGGTTTCCTGTGGATGGCTTACAATATCAGACTGACATGCTAAAACTTGCTTTAGTTTCTGTTATGAAATAATTGAGGACACACTCTTTCAGGTCCTTTAATGTTTTTAAATAAACAAGAACATATATTTCTAAGACTTTGTGAAACAGGGTTCAAGATTCAAACAAAACTATGAAGGAAAACTAGACCCAACTGATTAAGAAAGTTGGAGGGGCAGAGCAAGATGGCAGAGGAGTAGGAGACCTGAATTTCATCTGGTCCCAGGAATTCAGCTAGATAGGGATCAAACCATTCTGAACACGTACGAACTCAACAGGAGATAAAAGAAAATAGCAACAACTCTCTGAACAGAAAAGCGACCACTTTCTGGAAGATAGGATATGCGCAGAAGTGAATCCGAGGTGATATTCAGGAGGATAGATGGCGGGGGAGGGGGCCTCCTTCCACCGCTTCTGGCCAGTGATAGAGCTGCAGAGCACAAAATCGGAACTTTTAGAAGTCTGCTCTGCTGAGGGATGTCACTCCAGTGGCTAAGCAGGGGTGGACCCTCCCTGGGACAGTGTGGTCTCAGGACCCTCAGGGTCACAGAAAGATCAGGGGTGCCTGAGTGCAGCAGAGCTCCCAGGTATCGGAGCGGGGAAGCCGACTGCAGAGACAGAGCCCAGGCGTGGGCTCTCAGCTCAGGGTTGCCATAAACCGTGATCCACGGCACAGTCGGGCAGATCCGGGGAGACTCCCCATCCTCCCCTGGGGAGGAGCGGTGAGCAGTGAGGGAGTATACTGCAGGGATCTGCTGGGTTTGGAGACTCCACACGGGGTCATGTGCCAGAGATAGAAACACTCAGTCACAGGCCGGGTGAGCACGGAGTGCGGCCGGAGACCGGGGAGACGAAAGTGACTGACTGCTTTTCTCTGGGGCCTCACTGAGGAGTGGGGCCCTGAGTTCTCAGCTCCTCCAGGGCGGAGATTGGGAGGCCGCCATTTTCACTCTCGGCCTCCAAAGCTGTATGGAAAGCTTGCAGGGAACAAAATCTCCTGAGAGCAAAACCAAGCAGATTACTTAGCCCGGACTGGCAAGGGCGGTGCAATTCCGCCTCCGGCAAAGACACTTGGGAACCACGACAACAGGCCCCTCCTCCAGAAAATCAGCAAGAACAGCCAGCCAAGACCAAGTTTACCAATCAATGAGAAAGGCAGAACTCCAGCGCTAGGGGAATACTGCACATAGAATTCATGGCTTTTTTACCATGATTCTTTAGTCTATCAAAGTTAATTTTTTTTAACTATCTTTTCTTTCTTTGTATTTTTTTTTTAACTTCTCTTTTTCCCTTTTTCAACCAACATCTTATCAATCCCTTTTTTAAAAAATAATTTTTATTTTTCATTTTTAGAGTCGTATTCTATCCCTTCATAGTAGTTACCCTTATTTTTGGTATATCTATATAAGTTGTTCTCTCTTTAAAATTTTGAGATACAGTTTTTTCTAACAGATCGAAATATACCCTAAGTCTCTAGTGTATGGCTTTTTTCTACTCTCCTGCCTGATCACATTGTCTCCCTTTTTTTTTAAATCCTCTTCTTTCTTTTTTCAAACAACTTCTTATCATCAATTCCTTTTATAAAATCTTTTATAATTTTCATCTTTACAATCATATTCCATCCCTTCATGGTATTAACCCTTATTTTTGTACATATATAAGTTTTTCTTTCTTTAAAATTTTGGGAGGCACTTTCTTCTAACAGACCAAAATACACCCAAAATCTAGTGTGTGACACTGATCTATGCACCAGCCTGATCATATTTGATCATATTCTGGTTTTCTTGTTTTGTTTTGTTTTTGTTTGTTTTTATCTTTTTCTTTTTCTTTTTTCTTTCTTTCCCTTTCTCTTCCCCCGGTTTCAGGTCTTTTCTGATTTATTTACTGTATATTTTCTGGGGACATTGTTACCCTGTTAGCATTTTGTTCTCTCATTCATCTGTTCTCCTCTGGACAAAATGACAAGATGGAAAAAATCACCTCAAGAAAAAGAAAAAGAGGCAGTACCGACTGCCGGGACCTAATCAATACAGACATTAGTAAGATGTCAGAACTAGAGTTAAGAATGATGATTTTAAAGATACTAGCTGGGCTTGAAAAAAACATGGAAGTTATTAGAGAAACCCTTTCTGGAGAAATAAAAGAACTAAAATCTAACCAAGTCGAAATCAAAAAGGCTCTTAATGAGATGCAATAAAAAATGGAGGCTCTAACTGCTAGGATAAATGAGGCAGAAGAGGGAATCCGTGATATAGAAGACCAAATGATGGAAAATAAAGAAGCTGAGAAAAAGAGATAAACAACTACTGGATCACGAGGGCAGAATTCGAGAGATAAACAATACCATAAGATGAAATAACATTAGAATAATTGGGATCCCAAGAGAAGAAGAAAGAGAGAGGGGGGCAGAAGGTATATTGAAGCAAATTATAGCAGAGAACTTCCCTAATTTGGGGAAGGAAACAGGCATCAAAATCCAGGAGGCACAGATAACCCCTCTCAAAATCAATAAAAATAGGTCAACACCCTGACATGTAATAGTAAAACTTACGAGTCTCAGAGACAAAGAGAAAATCCTGAAAGCAGCTCGGGACAAGAGATATGTAACCTACAATGGTAGAAACATTAGATTGGCAACAGACCTATCCACAGAGACCTGGCAGGACAGAAAGGACTGGCAGGATATATTCAGAGCACTAAATGCGAAAAATATGCAGCCAAGAATACTATATCCAGCTAGGCTGTCATTGAAAATAGAAGGAGAGATAAAAAACTTCCAGGACAAACAAAAACTGAAGGAATTTGCAAACACGAAACCAACCCTACAAGATATATTGAAAGGGTCCTCTAAGAGAGAGCCTAAAAGTAACATAGACCAGAAAGGAACACAGACAATATACAGTAACAGTCACCTTACAGGCAATACAATGGCACTAAATTCATATCTTTCAAGAGTTACCCTGAATGTAATTGGGCTAAATGCCCTAATCAAAAGTCACGGGGTATCATATTGGATAAAAAAAAAGACCCATCAATATGCTGTCTGCAAGAGACTCATTTTAGACCGAAAGACACCCCCAGATTGAAAATGAGGGGGTGGAAAACCATTTACCATGCTAATGGACACCAAAAGAAACCTGGGGTGGCAATTCTTATAACAGACAAATTGGATTTTAAACCAAAGACTTTAATAAGAGATGAGGAAGGGCACTATATCCTACTTAGAGGGTCTATCCAACAAGAAGATCTAACAATTGTAAATATCTATGCCCCTAACATGGGAGCAGCCAATTATATAAGCCAATTAATAACAAAAGCAAAGAAACACATTGACAACAATACAATAATAGTTGGGGACTTTAACACCCTCCTTACTGAAATGGATAGATCATCTAAGCAAAAGATCAACAAGGAAATAAAGACTTTAAATGACACATTGGACCAAATGGACTTCACAGATATATTCAGAACATTCCATCCCAAAGCAACAGAATACACATTCTTCTCTAGTGCCCATGGAACATTCTCCAGAATAGATCCCATCCTAGGGTCACAAATCAGGTCTCAGCTGGTACCAAAAGATTGGGATCATTCTCTGCATATTTTCGGACCACAGTGCTTTGAAGCTAGAACTCAATCACCAGAGGGGTGTCTGAAAGAACGCAAATCCATGGAGGCTAAAGAGCATCCTACTGAAGAATGAATGGGTCAACCAGGAAATTAAAGAAGAATTTAAAAAATTCATGGAAACCAAAGAAAATGAAAACACAACTATTCAAAATCTTTGGGATGCAGCAAAGGCAGTCCTAAGAGGAAAGCATTTAGCAATACAAGCCTTTTTCGGGAAACAAGAAAGGTCTCAAGTACACAACCTAACCCTACACCTAAAGAGCTAGAGAAAGAACAGCAAATAAAGCCTAGACCCAGCAGGAGAAGAGAAATAATAAAGATTAGAGCAGAGATCAATGAAATAGAAACCAAAAGAATGGTAGAACAGATCAACGAAACTAGGAGGTGGTTCTTTGAAAGAATTAACAAGATTGATAAACCCCTGGCCAGGGCGCCTGGGTGGCTTAGTTGGTTAAGCGACTGCCTTCGGCTCAGGTCATGATCCTGGAGTCCCGTGATCGAGTCCCGCATCGGGCTCACTGCTCGGCAGGGAGTCTGCTTCTCCCTCTGACCCTCCTCCCTCTCATGCTCTCTGTCTGTCATTCTCTCTGCCTCAAATAAATAAATAAAATCTTAAAAAAAAAAAAACCTGGCCAGATTTTTCAAAAAGAAAAGAGAAATGACCCAAGTAAATAAAATCCTGAATGAAAGAGGAGACATCACAACTAACACCAACGAAATACAAACAATTCTAAGAACATATTATGAGCAACGCTATGCCAGAAAATTAGATAATCTGGAAGAAATGGATGCATTCCTAGAGATGTATCAACTACCAAAACTGAACCAGGAAGAAATAGAAAACCTGAACAGACCTATAACCACTAAGGAAATTGAAGCAGTCATCAAAAATCTCCCAAAAAACAAAAGCCCAGGGCCAGGTGGCTTCCCAGGGGAATTCTACCAAACATCTATAGAAGAATTAATACCTATTCTTCTGAAACTGTTCCAAAAAATAGAAATGGAAGGGAAATTTCCAAACTCATTTTATGAGAACACCATTACCTTGATCCCTAAAACAAAGACCCCATCAAAAAGCAGAATTACAGGCCAATATCCTTGATGAACATGGATGCAAAAATTCTCACCAAAATACTAGCCAATAGGATCCAACAGTACATTAAAAGGACTATTCACCACGACCAAGTGGGATTTATCCCTGGGCTGCAAGGTTGGTTCAAAATCTGCAAATCACTCAAAGTGATACAATACATTAATAAAAGAAAGACCAAGAACCATATGATCCTCTCAATAGATGCAGGAAAAGCATTTGACAAAGTACAGCATCCTTTCTTGATCAAAACTCTTCAGAGTATAGGCATAGAGGGTACATACCTCAATATCATAAAAGCCATCTATGAAAAGCCCACAGCGAATATCATTCTCAATGGAGAAAAAACAGAGCTTTCCCCCTAAGGTCAGGAACACGGCAGGGATGTCCACTATCACCACTGCTGTTCAACATAGTATTAGAAGTCCTAGCCACAGCAATCAGACAACAAAAAGAAATCAAAGGCATCCAAATCAGCAAAGAAGAAATCAAACTCTCACTCTTTGCAGATGATATGATATTTTATGTGGAAAACCCCAAAGACTCCATCCCAAAACTGCTAGAACTCATACAGGAATTCAGTAAAGTGGCAGGATATAAAATCAATGCACAGAAGTCAGTGGCATTCCTATACACCAACAACAAGACAGAAGAAAGAGAAATTAAGGAGTTGATCCCATTTACAATTGCACCCAAAACCATAGGATACCTAGGAATAAATCCAACCAAAGAGGCAAAGAATCTCTACTCAGAAAACTATAAAATACTCATGAAAGAAATTGAGGAAGACACAAAGAAATGGAAAAACGTTCCATGCTCATGGATTGGAAGAACAATTATTGTGAAGATGTCAATGCTACCTAGAGCAATCTACACATTCAGTGCAATCCCCATCAAAATACCATCCACTTCTTTCAAAGAAATGGAACAAATAATCCTAAAATTTGTATGGAACCAGAAAAGACCCTGAATAGCCAGAGGAATGTTAAAAAAGAAAAGCAAAGCTAGCGGCATCACAATTCCAGACTTCCAGCTCTATTACAAAGCTGTCATCATCAAGACAGTATGGTACTGGCACAAAAACAGACACATAGATCAATGGAACAGAATAGAGAGCCCAGAAATGGACCCTCAACTCTGTGGTCAACTAATCTTCGACAAAGCAGGAAAGAATGTCCAATGGAACAAAGACAGTCTCTTCAACATATGGTGTTGGGAAAATTGGATAGCCACATGCAGAAGAATGAAACTGGACCATTTCCTTACAACACGCACAAAAATAGACTCCAAATGGTTGAAAGACCTCAATGTGAGACAGGAGTCCATCAAAATCCTAAAGGAGAACACAGGCAGCAACCTCTTCGACCTCAGCCACAGCAACTTCTTCCTAGAAACATTGCCAAAGGCAAGGGAAGCAAGGACAAAAATGAACTATTGGGACTTCATCAAGATAAAAAGCTTTTGCAAAGCAAAGGAAACATTCAACAAAACCAAAAGACAACCGAGAGAATGGGAGATGATATTTGCAAATGACATATCAGATAAAGGGCTAGTATCCAAAATCTATAAAGAACTTCTTAAAGTCAACACCCAAAAAACAAATGATCCGATCAAGAAATTTCAGAAGACATGAACAGACATTTTTCCAAAGAAGACATCCAAATGGCCAACAGACACATGAAAAAGTGCTCAACATCACTAGCATCAGGGAAATCCAAATCAAAACCTCAACTAGATATCACCTCACACCAGTCAGAATGGTAAAATTAACAAGTCAGGAAACGACAGATGTTGGCGAGAATGTGGAGAAAGGGGAACCCTCCTACACTGTTGGTGGAAATGCAAGCTGGTGCAGCCACTCTGGAAAACAGTATGAAGGTTCCTCAAAAAGTTGAAAATAGAGCTACCATATGATCCAGCAATTGCACTACTGGATATTTACCCCAAAGATACAAATGTAGGGATCCAAAGGGGTATGTGCACCCCAGTGTTTATAGCAACAATGTCCACAATAGCCAAACTGTGGAAAGAGCCAAGATGTCCATCGACAGATGAATGGATAAAGAAGATGTGGTATATATATACAATGGTTATACCCCATCACCCCACTCACCTCCCCTCCAGCCACCTGCAGTTTGTTCTCTGTAGTTAAGATCTCTTATGGCTTGCCTATTTGTATCTTATTTTACTGCCCCCCTTCCCCTATGTTCATCTGTTCTGTTTCTTATTATGCAGCCATCAAAAGGAATGAAATCTTGCCATTTGCAATGACATGGAGTGTTATGCTGAGCAAAATAAGTCAATCAGAGAAAGACATGTATCATATGACCTCACTGATATGAGGAATTCTTAATCTCAGGAAGCAAACTGAGGGTTGCTGGAGTGGTGGGGGGTGGGAGGGATGGGGTGGCTGGGTGATAGACATTGGGGAGGGTATTGCTATGGTGAGCATTGTGAATTGTGCAAGACTATTGAATCATAGATCTGTACCTCTGAAACAAATAATACATTATATGTTTAAAAAAGAAGAAGAAGGGCGCCTGGGTGGCTCAGTTGGTTGGGCGACTGCCTTCGGCTCAGGTCATGATCCTGGAGTCCCGGGATCGAGTCCCGCATCGGGCTCCCTGCTTGGCGGGGAGCCTGCTTCTCCCTCTGACCCTCCCCCCTCTCATGTGCTCTCTCTCTCTCTCATTCTCTCTGTCTCAAATAAATAAATAAATAAATCTTTAAAAAAAAAGAAGAAGAAGAAGAAAAGGAAGATAGCAGGAGGGCAAGAATGAAGGGGGGGAAATCGGAGGGGGAGATGAACCATGAGGGATGATGGACTCTGAAAAACAAACTGAGGGTTCTAGAGGGGAAGGTGGTGGGAGGATGGGTTAGCCTGGTGATGCATATTAAAGAGGGCACGTTCTGCATGGAGCACTGGGTGTTATACACAAATAATGAATCATAGAACACTATATCAAAAACTAATGATGTAATGTATGGTGATTAACATAACAACAACAATAATAATAATAAAAATGAAGTTGGAGACGAGTTTTGAATAGCAACAAGCTGCCTTGTTAGCACTTTACATTTTAGTGTTAATTGATTGCCAGCCACTTGATGAACCCATGTTCTATAATCCACTCTAGAGATCACTGCTTTGTTAAAAACAGTAACATAGATAAATCTAATAAAATATTAACATTTGTGGATTTCTGGTTAAGGAAATATGGGAATCCTTTGTGCTATTTATGAAAGTCTGAAATTATTCCAAAATAACAAGTTTATAAGTAAATAAACAAAGCAAAAATTTAATATAGGATTTGGAATGCCAAAGGAGCAAGATTGGCAATTAATTTGAAAGGCTCATTCAAAGACTTAAACATCAGTAATCAAGCATTATTTTCGTAAAGATAAAAGAAAAACAGCTTTTAGGAGAATGTAAGAAACTTACAGAATTGAGATTAAATGATTAACTCAAGGTTGCACACAGTTAACTGAAAAACCACAAGCCAGAGTCCAGGTCATGGAGGGACTTCCTTTAGTGACCTAATAACCATGCAGTAGTAAGGAGCATTTACAATGAATTCATATGCAGTGAAATCCTTCAGTGAGCAACTATAAGATAATTTCTGTGCAATCAAATCCCATAGACTGAATAAAGATAAGAAATGTTATCTTTAAGTGGCCCAGTTTCTGGTAAATAAAATTTCACAGTGCAGGGGTGGATAAGGTATAGCTGAAGAGAATGGCCTGCAGCAAGGGATGCTAAGTCCCTCAGAAGAAATTTCTGGCTGATGGCCATTGGAAAACTCATCCTGAGATATGGCAATACAAGGAAAATGCTAACTTTGTTAAAATAGATTTTGTCACTGCAGTTTTAACACAAGTTTAACGGGTATTTTTTTCTTTCAAGACTTTATTTAAATTCAAGTTAGTTAACATATAGTATAGTATTAGTTTCAGGGGTAGAATTAAGTGATTCATCACTTGCATATAACATGCAGTGCTCATTACATCAAGTGCCCTCCTCAATGCTCATCACCCATTTACCCCATCACCCCACTCACCTCCCCTCCAGCAACCTGCAGTTTGTTCTCTGTAGTTAAGATCTCTTATGGTTTGCCTATTTGTATCTTATTTTACTGCCCCCCTTCCCCTATGTTCATCTGTTTTGTTTCTTCAATTCCACATATGAATGAAATCATATGGTATTTGTCTTTCTCTGACTGACTTATTTTGCTTAGCATAATATACTCTAGCTCCATCCACGTTGTTGCAAATGGCAAGATTTCATTCTTTGTGATGGCTTATTCCATTGTATATATACTCCATTGTGTATGTATATATATATATATACCACATCTCTTTATCCATTCATCAGTGGATGGTCATTTGTGCTCTTTCCATATTCTGGTTATTGTGGACATTGCTGCTATAAACATTGGGGTACACATGCCCCTTCAAATCACTAATTTTGTATCCCTTGGATAAATACCTAGTGGTGCAATTGTTAGATCATAGGGTAGTTCTATTTTTAACATTTTCAGGAACCTCTGTACCGTTTTCCAGAGTTTTCCAGAGTGACTGCACTGCAGTTTACATTCCCATCAACAGTGTAAGAGATTCCCCTTTCTCCGCATCCTTGCCAAAATCTATTGTTTACTGAGTTGTGAATTTTAGCCATTCTGACCGATTTGAGGTGGCACCTCATTGTGGTTTTGATTTGCATTTCCCTGATGATGAGTAATTTTCTTCATGTGTCTGTTAGCCATTTGTATGTCTTCTTTGGAGAAATGTCTCTGCATATCTTCTGCCCTTTTTCATTAACTGGATTTTAAAAATTTTGGGGGTGTTGAGTTTGATAAGTTCTTCATAGACTTCGGATAAAAGTCCATTATCTGACATGTCATTTGCAAATAGCTTCTCCCATTCAGTTGGTTGCCTTTCAGTTTTGTTAACTGTTTCCTTTGCTATGCAAAAGCTTTTTATGCTGATGAAGTCCCAATAGTTCATTTCTGCTTGTGTTTCCCTTGCCTCTGGAGACATGTCTAGTAAGAAGTTGCTGAAGCCTGGGTCAGAGAGATGGCTGCCTATATTCTCCTCCAGGATTTTGATGGTTTTCTGTTTCACATTTAGGTCTTTCATCCACTTTGAATTTAGTTTTGTGTAGGTTGTAAGAAACTGGTCCAGTTTCATTCTTAGTATACATTGCCATCCAGTTTTAAACAACACCATTTGTTTAAGAGACTTTTTTCCACTGGATATTTTTTCATGCTTTGTCAAAGATTAGTTGACCATAGAGCTGTGGGTCCCTTTCTGGGTTCTCTATTCTATTCCACTGATCTATGTGTCTGGTTTTGTTCCAGTACCATACCATCTTGATGATTATGGTACAGCTTGAAGTCCAGAATTGTGATGCCTCCAGCTTTGGTTTTCTTTTTCACATTACTTTGGCTATTCGGGGTCTTTTCTGGTTCCAAACAAATTTTAGAATTGTTTATTCTAGCTGTGTGAAAAATGCTGGTGGTATTTTGATAGTGATTGAACTGAATGTGTAGATTGCTTTGGGTACTATAGACATTCTAAAAATATTTGTTCTTCCAATCCATGAGCATGGAATGTCCTTCCATTTCTTTGTCTTCCTCAATTTCTTTCAGAAGTGTTCTGTTTTCAGAGTACAGACTTCTACCTCTTTGGTTAGGTTTATTCCTAGGTATCTTATGGTTTCTGGTGCAATTGTAAATGGGATCAATTCCTTGATTTCTCTTTCTGCTGCATCATTATTGGTGTACAGAAATGCAACAGACTTCTGTGCATTGATTTTTTATCCCACAATGTTGCTGAATTCATGTATCAGTTCTAGCAATTTTTGGTGGAGTATTTTGGGTTTTCTTTTTTTTTCTTTTTTTGGGGGAGTTTCTACATAGAGTATCATGTCATCTGTGAATAGTGAAAGTTTGACTTCTTCCTCACTTATTTGGATGCATTTTATTGCTTTTGGTTGTCTGATTGCTGAGGCTAGGACTTCCAGTACTATGTTAAACAACAGTGGTGACAGTGAACATCCCTGTTGTGTTCCTGACCTTAGGGGAAAGCTCTCAGTTTTTCCCCATTGAGGATGTATTAGCTGTGGGTATCCTGTATAGGACCTTTATGATGTTGTGGTATGTCCCTTCTTTTTTTTTTTTTTTAATTTTTTTTTAAAGATTTTATTTATTTATTTGACAGAGAGAGACACAGCGAGAGAGGGAACACAAGCAGGGGGAGTGGGAGAGGGAGAAGCAGGCTCCCCGCAGAGCAGGGAGCCCGATGCGGGACTCGATCCTAGGACCCTGGGATCATGACCTGAGCTGAAGGCAGTCGCCTAACCAACTGAGCCACCCAGGCGCCCGTGGTATGTCCCTTCTATCCCTACTTTCTTGAGGGTTTTTATCAAGAAAGGATACTGTATTTTGTCAAATGCTTATTCTGCATTTATTGAGAGGATCATATGGTTCTTGGCCTTTCTTTTATTAATGTGGTGTCTCACATCAATTGATTTACAGATACTGAACCACCCCTGTCCAGGAATAAATCCTACTTGGTTTTGGTGAATAATACTTTTAATGTACTATTGAATTAGATTACCTAGGATCTTGTTGAGAATTTTTGCATCCATGTTCATCAGGGATTACAGCATGTAATTCTCCTTTTTCGTGGGGTCTTTGTCTGGCTTTGGAATCAAGGTAATGCTGGTCTTGTAGAATGAATTTGGAAGTTTTCCTTCCATTTCTATTTTTCGGAACAGTTTCAGAAGAATAGATATTAATTCATCTTTGGATGTTTGGTAGAATTGCTCTGGGAAGCCATCCAATCTTGGACTCTTATTTGTTGGGACATTTGGTTACTGATTCAATTTCTTTGCTAGTTATGGGTCTGTTCAGATTTTATATTTTTTCCTGTTTCAATTTTGGTCGTTTATATGTTTCTGGGAATTTATCAATTTCTTCCAGATTGTTTAATTTTTTGGCATACAAATGCTCATAGTAATATCTGATAATTGCTTGCATTTCTGTGGTGTTGGCTGTGATCTCTTTTCTTTCACTCATGATTTGATTTATTTGGGTTCTTTCTCTTCTCTTTTTGATAAATCTGGCTAGGGTTTATCAATTCTGTTAATTCTTCTAAGGAACCATTTCCTAGTTTCATTGATCTGTTCTACTGGTTGTTGTTGTTTTTTTTATTTCTATATCATTTATTTCAGATCTAATCTTTATTATTTCCCTTCTTTTGCTGGATTTAGGGTTTATTCGTGGTTCTTTTTCCAGTTCCTTTAGATGTAAGTTTAGATTGTGTATTTGAGACTTTCTTTCTTCTTGAGTTAGTCCTGTATTGCTATATACTTCCCTCTTAGGACCGCATTTGCTGCATCTCAAAAGTTTTGGATTGTCATGTTTTAGTTTTCATTTGCTTCCATGTATTTTTTAAAATTCTTCTTTAATTTCCTGGTTAACACATTAATTCTTTAGTAGAATGTTCTTTAACCTTCATGTATTTGTGGTATTTCCAATTTTTTTCTTGTGGTTGACTTCAAGTTTCATAGCATTGTGGTCTGAAAAATATGCATGGTATGATCTCAATTTTTTGTACTGGATGAGGCCTGATTTGTGACCCAGTATGTGATCTGTTCCAAAGAATGTTGCATGTACACTCGAAAAGAATGTGTTGCTTTAGGATGAAATGCTCTTAATATATCTGATAAGTCTATCTGGTCCAGTGTGCCATTCAAAGCCCTTGTTTCCTTGACCATCTGCTTAGATGATCTGTCCATTGTTGTGAGTGAGGTGTTAAAGTCCCCCACTACTATTGTATTATTACCAATAAGTTTCTTTAAGTTTGTTATTAATTGACTTATATATTTGGCTCCTCCCAAGTTAGGGGCATAAATATTTATAATTGTTAGATATTTTGTTGAATAGACCCCTTTATTATGATATAGTGTTCTTCTTCAGCTCTTATTATAGTCTTTGTTTTAAAATCTAGTTTGTCTAATATAATATGGCTACTCTAACTTTCTTTTGATGCACGATATGCATGATAAATGGTTCTCCACCCTCTCATTTTCAATCTGGAGGTGGCTTTGGGTCTAAAATGAGTCTCTTGTAATCAGCATTTTGATGTGTCTTCTTTTTTTATTCATTCTGGGACCCTATGTCTTTTGATTGGAGTGTCTAGTCCATTACATTCAGAATAATTATTGATAGATATGAATTTTGTGCCATTATGTTGCCTGTAAAGTCACTGTTCCTATAGATTGTCTCTGTTCCTTTCTAATTTTTGCTGCTTTTGGTCCCTCTTTCTCTCTCAAAGGGTCCCCTTTAATATTTCTTGCAGAGCTGTTTTAGTTTTCACGAGCTCCTTTAGTTTTTGTTTGTCTTGTAAACTCTTTATCTCTCCTTCTGTTCTGAATGACAGCCTTGCTGGATAAAGTATTCTTGGCTGCATATGTTTCCCATTTAGCGCATTGAATATTTTCTTCCACTCCTTTCTGGCCTGCCAAGTGTCAGTGGGCAGGTCTGCTGCCAACCTTATGTGTCTACCCTTGTAAGTTAAGGACATTTTGTCCCTAGCTACTTTCAGAATTCTCTCTTTATCTTTGTGTTTTGCCCTGTTTTTGTTGATTTTGAGGGGA
Organism: Mirounga leonina; assembly: GCF_011800145.1. Taxonomy (NCBI): domain Eukaryota; kingdom Metazoa; phylum Chordata; class Mammalia; order Carnivora; family Phocidae; genus Mirounga; species Mirounga leonina. The sequence goes on along the minus strand of NW_023270709.1, from coordinate 2,073,243 downwards.
GTTCTCTGTGCCTCTTGGATTTGAATGCTTGTTTCCTTCCCCAGATTAGGGAATTTTTCAGCTACAATTTGTTTAAATAAACCTTCTGCCCCCTTTTCCCAATCTTCTCCTTCTGGGACTCCTATGAGACAGATATTATTGTGCTTTATGGAATTGCTGAGTTCCCTAAGTCTACCTTCATGATCTAGTAGTTTTCTTTCCCTCCTCTTTTCAGCTTCATTATTTTCCATAATTTTATCTTCTATTTCACCTATTCCCTTCTCTGCTTCTTCAGTCCTTGTTGTGATTATATCCAGTCACTTTTGCATCTCAGTTATAGTATTTATTTCAGCCTTACTAAGTTTTAGGTCTTTCATCTCTGCAGCACGGTTTTTCTCTGCTATCTTCTATGCTATTTTCAAGCCCAGCTAGTAGTCTTATGACTATTTATCTAAATTCCGTTCAGCAGAGTGGTCTTTATCTTCCAAGTGTTTTAATTTCTTCCAAATTTTTTCTTGTGATTGAGTTCCAGTTTTAAAGCATTATGGTCTGAGAATAGGCAGGGAATAATCTCAATCTTTTGGTATCATTTGAGACCTGATTTGTGACCCAGTATGTGGTCTATTCTGGAGAAAGTTCCATGTGCATTCAAGAAGAGTGAGGATTCTATTGTTGTAGGGTGGAATGTTCTGTCTGTGTGGATAAGTCTGATGTTATTCTGATGTTCCTCCCTCCATACATAAGGAACCTCCTCTCCCTAGCTATTCTCAGGATAGATTCTTTGGCTGTAAGATTTACAAGCTTCACTATTTTATGTGGGGCATTGATCAAATTTTATTGATTTTGGGAGGGGTTCTCTCTGCCTCTTGGACATGAATGCTTGTTTCCTTCCCCAGATTAGGGAAGCTCTCAGCTACAGTTTGCTCAAATATACCTTTTAGTCCTCTCTCTCTCCACCCCCTCAGTAATCCCAATAATTCTGACATTGAAATGTTTCATGGCGTCACTTATTTCTCTAATACTGTTTTCATGGATTTTAAGCTGTTTATTCCAGGTCTCCCCTTTTTCCTTCTTTTCTATCAGTTTGTCTTCTAGATCACTAATTCCTTCTTCTGCCTCGTTTACCCTAGCTGTAGAGAATCTAGTTTACACTGCATCTCATTTATAGCATTTTTAAGTTTGGCCTGATTAGCTCTCATTTCTGCCCTTAGAGAATCTATGTTGCCCTTAATGTTTTTCTCCAGCCTAGCTATTGTCTTCATAACTGTTACCCTGAAGTCCATTTCTTTTTAAGATTTTATTTATTTACTTTGAAAGAGAGAGAGTTAGCAAGAGCAGCAACACAACCAGGGGAGCGGGAGAGGGAGAAGCAGGCTCCTCGCTGAGCAGGGAGCCCAAAGTGGGGCTCAATCCCAAGACTCTGGGATCATGACCTGAGCCAAAGGCAGATGCTTAATGACTGAGACACCCAGGCGCCCCCTGAAGTCTATTTCTGACATCTTGTTTATATCAATATCCATTAGGTCTGTGGGAGAGGCATTATCTCTGGGTCTTTTCTTTGTTGGGAGTTCCTCCTCCTAGTCATTCTGTTGAGTTGTGGTTGAGGGGATGTACAGTTGAAAATATCAACCACAATCCAGGCAAGGTGCACCCTGGGAAATTTAGGAGCAGTTGGCAGCCACCACCAAAAAACCCAGCCAAAATGAAACCCGAGAATAAGATTTATAAAGTACAAAAATAAAAAAAATAAACAAACAAAACCCACAACCCCCCCCAAAAAAAAATGACCAAAAAAACGACCTCTATGTGGGTGAAGTAGAGAGTTTCAGCTCTTCCTGGGTGTATTTTGTTCTCTTTGTTAGAGAATAGTACTTCCCAGAGATACAGGGAAATTAAAACTGGTATATATAGAGAGTAGTAGTATTGAGTAGGGAAAAAAGGACTACATCTTCAACAAATCAGGAAAGAATATCCAATGAAAAAAGACAGTCCCTTCAATAAATGGTGCTGGGACAATTGGACAGCCACATGCAGAAGAATGAAACTGGACCATTCTCTTACAGCATACACAAAGATAAACTCAAAATGGATGAAAGACCTAAATGTGAGACATTAATCCACCAAAATCCTAGAGGAGTACATAGGCAGTAACTTTTTCGACATCGGCCAGAACAACTTCTTTCAGGACACATCTCCAAAGGCAAGGGAAACAAAAGCAAAAATGAACTTTTGGGACTTCATCAAGATAAAAATCTTCTGCATAGCAAAGGAAACAGTCAACAAAACAGAGACAACCCACGGAATGGGAGAAGATATTTGCAAATAATACTACAGACAAAGCGCTGATTTCCAAGATCTATAAAGAACTTCTCAAACTCAACACCCAAAAAACAAATAATCCAGTCAAAAAATGGGCAGAAGACATGAACAGACACTTCTCTGAAGAAGACATACAAATGGTTAACAGACACATGAAAAAATGTTCATCATCATCATCTATCAGGGAATTCAAATCAAAACCACATTGAGATACCACCTTACACCAGTTAGAATGGCAAAAATTGACAAGGCAAGAAGCAAAAAATGTTGGAGAGGTTGTGGAGAAAGGGGAACCCTCTTACACTGTTGGTGGGAATGCAAATTGGTACAGCCACTTTGGAAAACAGTGTGGAGGTGCCTCAAAAAATTAAAAATAGAGCTACCCTATGATCCAGCAATTGCACTCCTGGGTATTTACCCAAAGACATAGATGTAGTGAAAAGAAGGGCCATATGCACTCCAATGTTCATAGCAGCAATGTCCACAATAGCCAAACTGTGGAAAGAGCCGAGATACCCTTCAACCAATGAATGGATAAAGAAGATGTGGTCCATATATACAATGGAATATTACTCAGCCATCAGAAAGGATGAATACCCAACTTTTACATCAACATGGATGGGACTGGAGGAGATTATGCTAAGTGAAAGAAGTCAAGCAGAGAAAGTCAATTATCATATGGTTTCACTTATTTGTGGAACATAAGGAATAGCATGGAGGACATTAGGAGAAGGAAGGGAACAATGAAGGAGGGGTGGAAATCAGAGGGAGAGATGAACCATGAGAGAGTATGGACTCTGAGAAACAAACTGAGGGTTTGAGAGGTGAGGGAGGTGGGGGGATAGGTGAGCCCGGTGGTGGGTATTAAGGAGGGCATGTACTGCTTGGAGCACTGGGTGTTATACACAAACAATGAATCATGGAACACAAATCAAAAACTAATGATGTACTGCATAGTGACTAACATAACATAATTAAAAAAATAAAAATTTTAAAAATAAACTAGCTATTGTCTCTGTCAAAAAAAAAAACAAGAAAAAGTAATGATGTACTGTATGGTGATAACATAACATAATAAAAAAATAAATTCCTGTTCAGATATATGCTTATATCTGTTTTGAGCAAGTCTCTGTCTGTGATATCTTCTTGATCTTTTTTTGGAGAGAATTCCTCTGTCTTGTCATTTTGGCTTAGTTTCTATCTTTTGTGTGTTTAAAAAACTTGTTATGTTTCCTGCACCTGAGAGTAATATTAAATTAAAATGGTCATACAGGGGCGCCTGGGTGGCTCAGTCATTAAGCATCTGCCTTCGGCTCAGGTCATGATCCCAGGGTCCTGGAATCAAGCCTCAAATTGGGCTCCCTGCTCAGCAGGAAGCCTGCTTCTCCCTCTCCCACTCCCCCCTGCTTGTGTTCCATCTCTCGCTGTGTCTCTCTGTCAAATAAACAAATAAAATCTTTAAAAAAAAAAGTAAGAGTCATACACTCTCCAGGGCCTTGAACTTCAGGAAGTGTTGCTGGTGGATTGTGCACTCTGCTGTTGCATTTTGGCTGCTGTTTCCCGCTGGTCAATCCTCTGCAAGTTCCTCCTTTCATGCAGTGGGGATTGTTTGGACATTTAACTAGGTGTGCTTTGATTTGTTTGTTAAAATAAGCCTGGACAGTCCTAAGAGGAAAGTATATAGCAATACAAGCCTTTCTCAAGAAACAAGCAAGGTCTCAAATACACAACCTAACCCTACACCTAAAGGAGCTGGAGAAAGAACAGCAAATAAAGCTTAAACCCAGCAGGAGAAGAGAAATAATAAAGATCAGAGCAGGAATCAATGAAATAGAAACCAAAAGAACAGTAGAACAGATCAACGAAACTAGGAGCTGGTTCTTTGAAAGAATTAACAAGATTGATAAAACCCTGGCCAGACTCATCAAAAAGAAAAGAGAAATGACCCAAATCAACAAAATCATGAATGAAAGAGAAGAGATCACAACCAACACCAAAGAAATACAAACAATTCTAAGAACATATAATGAGCAACTCTATGCCAGCAAATTCGATAACCTGGAAGAAATGGATGCATTCCTAGAGATGTATCAACTACCAAAACTGAATCAGGAAGAAATAGAAAACCTGAACAGACCTATAACCTCTAAGGAAATTGAAGCAGTCATCAAAAATCTCCCAAAAAACAAAAGCCCTGGGCCAGATGGCTTCCCAGGGGAATTCTACCAAACATTCCAGGAAGAATTAATACCTATTCTTCTGAAACTGTTCCAAAAAATAGAAATGGAAGGAAAACTTCCAAAGTCATTTTATGAGGCCAGCGTTACCTTGATCCCAAAACCAGACAAAGACCCCATCAAAAAGGAGAATTACAGGCCAATATCCCTGATGAACATGGATGCAAAAATTCTCACCAAAATACTAGCCAATAGGATCTAACAGTACATTAAAAGGATTATTCACCACGACCAAGTGGGATTTATCCCTGGGCTGCAAGGTTGGTTCAACATCTGCAAATCAATCAACATGATACAATACATCAACAAAAGAAAGAACAAGAATCATATGATCCTCTCAATAGATGCAGAAAAAGCATTTGGCAAAGTACAGCATCCTTTCCTGATCAAAAATCTTCAGAGTATAGGGATAGAGGGTACATACCTCAAAATCATAAAAGCCATCTATGAAAAACCTACAGCGAATATCATTCTCAATGGGGAAAAACTGAGAACTTTCCCCCTAATGTCAGGAACGCGGCAGGGATGTCCACTATCACCACTGCTATTCAACATAGTATTGGAAGTCCTAGCCACAGCAATCAGACAACAAAAAGATATAAAAGGCATCCAAATCGGCAAAGAAGAAGTCAAAGTCTCACTCTTTGCAGATGATATGATATTTTATGTGGAAAACCCCAAAGACTCCACCCCAAAACTCCTAGAACTCATACAGGAATTCAGTAAAGTGGCAGGATATAAAATCAATGCACAGAAGTCAGTGGCATTCCTATACACCAACAACAAGACAAAAGAAAGAGAAATTAAGGAGTTGATCCCATTTACAATTGCACCCAAAACCATAAGATACCTAGGAATAAATCCAACCAAAGAGACAAAGGATCTGTACTCAGAAAACTATAAAATACTCATTAAAGAAATTGAGGAAGACACAAAGAAATGGAAAAACGTTCCATGCTCATGGATTGGAAGAACAATTATTGTTAAGATGTCAATGCTACCTAGAGCAATCTACACATTCAATGCAATCCCCATCAAAATACCATCCACTTCTTTCAAAGAAATGGAACAAATAATCCTAAAATTTGTATGGAACCAGAAAAGACCCTGAATAGCCAGAGGAATGTTGAAAAAGAAAAGCAAAGTTGGCGGCATCACAATTCCAGACTTCCAGCTCTATTACAAAGCTGTCATCATCAAGACAGCATGGTACTGGCACAAAAACAGACACAGAGATCAATGGAACAGAATAGAGAGCCCAGAAATGGACCTTCAACTCTATGGTCAACTGATCTTCGACAAAGCAGGAAAGAATGTCCAATGGAAAAAAGACAGTCTTTTCAACAAATGGTGTTGGGAAAATTGGATAGCCACATGCAGAAGAATGAAACTGGACCATTTCCTTACACCACACACAAAAATAGACTCCAAATGGTTGAAAGACCTCAATGTGAGACAGGAGTCCATCAAAATCCTAAAGGAGAACACAGGCAGCAACCTCTTTGACCTCAGCTGCAGCAACTTCTTCCTAGAAACATCGCCAAAGGCAAGGGAAGCAACGGCAAAAATGAACTATTGGGACTTCATCAAGATAAAAAGCTTTTGCAAAGCAAAGGAAACAGTCAACAAAACCAAAAGACAACCGACAGAATATGAGAAGATATTTGCAAATGACATATCAGATAAAGAGCTAGTATCCAAAATCTATAAAGAACTCATCAAACTCAACACCCAAAGAACAAAGAATCCAATCAACAAATGGGCAGAAGACATGAACAGACATTTTTCCAAAGAAGACATCCAAATGGCCAACAGACACATGAAAAAGTGCTCAATATCGCTCAGCATCAGGGAAATCCCAATCAAAACCTCAATGAGATACCACCTCACACCAGTCAGAATGGCTAACATTAACAAGTCAGGAAACGACAGATGTTGGCGGGGATGCGGAGAAAGGGGAACCCTCCTACACTGTTGGTGGGAATGCAAGCTGGTGCAGCCACTCTGGAAAACAGTATGGAGGTTCCTCAGAAAGTTGAAAATAGAGCTACCATATGATCCAGCAATTGCACTACTGGGTATTTACCCCAAAGATACAAAAGTAGGGATCCGAAAGGGTACGTGCACCCCAATGTTTATAGCAGCAATGTCCACAATAGCCAAACTGTGGAAAGAGCCAAGATGTCCATCGACCGATGAATGGATAAAGAAGAGGTGGTATATATATACAATGGAATATTATGCAGCCATCAAAAGGAATGAGATCTTGCCATTTGTAATGACGTGGATGGAAGTAGAGGGTATTATGTTGAGCGAAATAAGTCAGAGAAAGACATGTATCATATGACCTCATTGATATGAGGAATTCTTAATCACAGGAAACAAACTGAGGGTTGCTGGAGTGGGGGGTGGGGTGGGAGGGTTGGGGTGACTGGGTGATAGACACTGGGGAGGGTGTGTGCTCTGGTAAGCGCTGTGAATTGTGCAAGACTGTTGAATCTCAGATCTGTACCTCTGAAACAAATAATGCAGTATATGTTAAGAAAAAAAAAAGAAGTAGAAGGTAGCAGGAGGGAAGAATGAAGGGGGGGAAATCAGAGGGGTAGACGAACCATGAGAGACGATGGACTCTGAAAAACAAACTGAGGGTTCTAGAGGGGAGGGGGGTGGGAGGATGGGTTAGCCTGGTGGTGGGTATTGAGGAGGGCACATTCTGCATGGAGCACTGGGTGTTATGCACAAACAATGAATCATGGAACACTACATCTAAAACTAATGATGTAATGTATGGGGATTAACATAAGAATAAAAAAAAAAGAAAAAAATAAGAAGCCTGGAAAGCGGCACCTAGGTGACCCAGTGGTCAAGCATCTGACTCTTGATCTCAGCCAAAGTTGCATTCCCAGTGTCATGAGCTCAAGTTCTGTGCCCAGTGTGGAGCCACCTCACACCTGCCATGCTGTCTCGCTTCAACCATGGAGATCCTTCTTCTAGTCCTCAGATTGTTTTCCTGGGTGTTCCAAATGATCTGACTTCAGTACAGCTGTGATCCAGGGCAGAAAGCAAGTTTAAGTGGTATTTTTATTGTTGTTATTTTTGGTTGTTAGCTTTTGCTTTTTAAAGATTTTATTTATTTATTTCAGAGAGAGAAAGAGAGCAAGTGAGGGGAAGGAGAGAGAGAATCTCAAGCAGACTCCCACTGAGTGCAGAGCCTGATGTGGGGCTTGATCTCACAACCCTGAGATCATGACCTGAATTGAAATCAGGAGTCAGAGCTTAACAGACTGAGCGACACAGGCGCCCCAGCTTTTGTTTTTTAAAGTACATTAGGAGTAAAATAATTCATCTCCTCTAATAACAAAAGAATAAAACACAACAGAATTAAGGCCTCTGTCACAAGGATGAAATGGTGGATTACATCCTTCCTTATTCAGTCACTTTGGAATTAATGTGAGAATCATACTCTTTTTTTTTTTTTACCAAGTTCTTTGTGAATGGATGCTGTATTTTGTCAATTGCTTTTTCTGCATCTACTGAAATGACCATATAGTTTTTATCCTTTCTCTTATTGGTATGATGTATCATGTTGATTCGTTTGTGAATATTGAACCACCCTTGCATCCCAGGAATAAATAAATCCCACTTGATCGTGGTGAATGACTTTTTTTAATTTATTGTTGGATTCAATTTGCTAGTATTTTGTTGAGGATTTTTGTATCTATGTTAGATATTGGCCTGTAGTTCTCTTTTTCATGTGTGTGGTGGTGGTGTTGTTGTTGTTTTAAATCTGGTTTTGGTATCACAGTAATGCTGGCTTCATATCTGGAAGTTTTTCTTCCTCTTATATTTTTTGGAATAATTTGAAAATAGGTATCAACTTTGTGTGTGTGTGTGGCTATTTCTTTTTCTTTTAATTTTATTTTATTATGTTATATAAGTTACCATACAATATGTCATTAGTTTTTTATGTAGTGAGTATCAACTTTTCTTTAAATGTTTGGTAGTATTCACCTGTGGAGCTGTCTGATCCTGGACTTTTATTCATTGGGAATTTTTCGATTTCTGATTCAATTTCATTGCAGGTAATTGGTCTGTTGAAATTGTCTATTCATTGCTGCCTCAGCTTTTGTAGCTTACATATTTCTGGGAACTTATCCATGTCTTCTAGCTTGTCTAATGTGTTGGCATATAGTTTTTCATAATATTCTTTTGTAGTTGTTTGTATTTCTGTGGTATTGTTTGTCATTTCTCCTCTTTATTTGTGATTTTTGTTTATGTCTTCTCTCTCTTTCTCTCACTTTTGATGAGTCTGATTAGAGGTTTATTGAATTTGTTGATATTTTCAAAGAACCAACTCCTGGTTTCACTGGTCTGTTCTATTGTTTTTTTAGTTTCTACATCATTTATTTATACTCTCATCTTTATTATTTCCTACTGCTGTGTTTAGGTCTTGTTTGTTCTTTTTTTAGCTCCTTTATGTGTAAGGTTAAGTTGTTTATTTGAGCTTTTTCTTGCTTCTTGAGATAGGCCTGTATTGCTGTAAACTTCCTTCTTAGAACTGCCTTTGCCACATCTGTAAGATGTTGGACTGTGTGTTTCCATTTCCATTTGTTTCCATCTAATTTTTTATTTCTTCCTTGATGTTTTAATTGACCCATTCATTCCTTAGTAACATGTTATTTAACCTCCTTGTATTTGTGCCCCTTCCAGACTTTTTCTTGTGGTTGATTTTTAGATAGCTTTGTGGTCAGAAAAGATTCACAGCATGACTTCAATATTCTTGAATTTGTTAGACTTGATTTGTGGCCTGATATGTGATCTATTCTGGAGCATATTCCACGTGCAATTGAAAAGAATGCATATTCTGCTGTTTTAGGGTGGATTGTTCTGACTATATCTGTTAAATCCAAGTGGTCCTGTGTGTCATTCAAAGCAACTGGTTTTTGTTGTTGTTGTTGTTGTTGTTGTTGATTTTTTGTTTGATCTGTCTATTGATGTAAATGGGGTGTTAAACTCCCCTACTATTATTCTATTACTATAGATTAGTTCCCTTATGTTTGTTATTAACTGTTTTATGTATTTGAGTGTTCCCATGCTGGGTGCATAAATATTTATAATTGTTATATCTTCTTGTTGGATTGTCCCCTTTATTTTGACATAGTGTCTTACTTTGTCTCTTGTTACAGTCTTTGCTTTAAAAGTTTATTTTGTCTAAGTCTTGCTATCCCAGCTTTCCTTTGACACCCATTTGTATGATGAATATTTCTCCAACCCCTCACTTTCAATCTGCAGGTATCTTTAGGTCTGAATTGAGTCTCTTTTTGTTTTTTATCCACTCCATCATTCTATGTCTTTTTTTGTTTGTTTGTTTGTTTGTTTGTTTGTAAAACATTTTTAATAAAAGTTATATATATTTAAGGTGTATAGTATGATGATTTTATATACATATATATTGTAAAACACTCCCACTGTTGAGTTAATTAACATGTCCGTCACCTCACATATATATCTTTTTTTTGTAAGAACACTTAAATTTTACTCTATTAGCAAATTTCCATTATACAATTGTATACAATACAATTGTATACAATACAATATCTACTATGTCACTATGTTATACATTTATCTTTTTTTTTAATTTTTTTATTCTTATATATCCCCATACATTGCATCATTAGTTTTAGATATAGTGTTCCATGATTCATTGTTTGTGCATAACACCCAGTGCTCCATGCAGAATGTGCCCTCCTCAATACCCATCACCAGGCTAACCTATCCTCCCACCCCCCTCCCCTCTAGAACCCTCAGTTTGTTTTTCAGAGTCCATCGTCTCTCATGGTTCGTCTACCCCTCCGATTTCCCCCCCTTCATTCTTCCCCTCCTGCTACCTTCTACTTCTTCTTCTTCTTTTTTTTTTTCTTAACATATATTGCATTATTTGTTTCAGAGGTACAGATCTGAGTTTCAACAGTCTTGCACAATTCACAGCGCTTACCAGAGCACACACCCTCCCCAGTGTCTATCACCCAGTCACCCCAACCCTCCCACCCCACCCCCCACTCCAGCAACCCTCAGTTTGTTTCCTGCGATTAAGAATTCCTCATATCAATGAGGTCATATGATACATGTCTTTCTTTGATTGGAGCATTTAATCAATTTATATTCAAAGTAATTATTGATAGGTATCTACTTATTGCCATTTTGTTATTTGTTTTATGGTTGTTTTTGTAGCTCTTTGTTCAGTTATTCCTTTGCTGTCTTCTCTCAGTTTGTTGGCTTTTTTGGTGATATGTTTGGATTCCTTTTTCTTTATTTTTTACATATGTATTACTGTTTTTGATTTGTGTTTACCATTAAGTTTGTGTATAACATCCTCTGCAAATGGCAGTATTAGTAAGTTGATGGTTGCTTAAGTTTGAACTCACTCTTTATTCCTCTCCCAACCAAGTTTTAGATTTATTGTGTCATAATTTACATTTTTAAATTTTGTTAAACCCTTGACTGATTTTTATAGCTATACTTCATTTTACTATTTTTGTGTTTCCTACTTTTCTTACTCGTACTTATCATCTTTCCTTTACACTCAGAGAGTTCCCCTTAACATTTCTTGTAGAGCTGGTTTAGTAGTCATGAATTTTGTTAGCTTTTATTGGGGAAACTCTTTATGCCTTCTTCTACTCTGAATGATGACCTTGCTGAATAGAGTATTCTGGCTGCAGGTTTTTTTTCTTTCATCATTTCAAGAATATCATGCCACTCTCTTCTGGCCTGCAAAGTTTCTGGTAAAAAAATCAGCTGATTGTCTTTTGGGGTTTCCCCTCGTATGTAACCATTTTCTTTTCTCTTGCTGCTTTTAAAATTCTCTTTTTATCACTACTTTTAATTACTATGTATCTTGGTGCAGACCTCCTTGGGTTGATTTTGTTGAGGGATCTCTGTGCCTCCTGGATCAGATTTCTGTTTCCTTCCCCAGATTCAGGAACTTTTCAGCTATTATTTTTTCAATGAAATTTTCTACCCTCTTTTCTTTCTCTGCTCCTTCTGGGATCCCTATAAGCTGAATGTTGTTATGTTTGATGGTGTTGCTGAGTTCCTTTAGTATTCTTTACTATTATTTTTTACTATTTTTTCCTCTAATTCCTGTTCAGCATGATTGCTTTCCAATGCTCTGTCCTCCAGGTATATGACTCATTCTTCTGTTTCCTCTAGTCTAGTATTTATACCCTTTAGTGTATTTTTAATTTCAGTTATTGAGTTCTTTATCTTTGATTGGTTCTTCTTTATGTATCCTATCTCTTTGTTGAGGGTTTCACTGAGGGACTCCCTTCTTTTCTTAGCTCCAGTGAGTATTTTTATGACCATTATTTTAAATCCTCTATCAGGCATATTAATTTCCATTTCACTTAGCTCTGTTGCTGTGATTTTTTTTTTCTGTTTTTTCATTTGGGACATATTCCTGTCTCCTCATTTTGTCTAATTCTCTGTGTCTGTTTCTTGTTAGAAAAGTCAGCTACATCTCCTGCTCTTGAAAGTAGTGGCATTATGAAGAAAAGGCTTGGTAGTGCCCTGCAGCGCAGTGTCTCCTGTTCACCAGAACTGGTGCTTCAAGTCTATCTTCTACATGTGTTGAGTACATCTGACAAAGTACAGCATGCATTCATGATAATAAAAAAAAAAACAGGTAGGTCTAGAGGGAATGTACATCAAAATAATAAAGGGCATATATGAAAAACCCACAGGGAATATCACCCTCAATAGGGAAAAACTAAGAGCTTTTCCCCTAAGGTCAGGAACAAGACAATGATGTCCATTCTCACCACTTTTATTCAACATAATAGTGGAAGTCCTAGCTACAGCAATCAGACAACAAGAATAAAGGCATCCGAGTTGGTAAGGAAGAAGTAAAACTTTCACTGTTTGCAGATAACATGACATTATACATAGGAAACCTAAAAGACTCCACCAAGAAACTACTAGAACTGATCAATGAATTCAGCAAAGTCACAGGATACAAAATCAATGTAGAGAAATCTGTTGCATTCCTATACACTAATAATGAAAGAGAAATTAAGCAAACAATCTCATTTATAATTGCACCAAAAATAGTATCTAGGAATAAAATTAATAAAAGAGTTGAAAGACCTGTACTCTGAAAACTATAAAACACATGAAAAAAATTGAAAATAACACAAAGAAATGGAAACACACTCCATGACAATAGATTGGAAGAACAAATATTGTTAAAATGTCTATTCTACCCAAAGCAATCTACACACATTTAATGAAATCCCTATAAAAATACCACCAGCAGTTTTCAGAAACCTAGAACAAACAATCCTGAAATTTATATGGAACCACAAAAGACTTGAATAGCCAATACAATCTTGAAAAAGAAAAAACTGGAGTTACCACAATTCCAGACTTAAAGTTACATTCCAAAACTGTAGCAATCAAAACAGTATGGTACTGGCATTAAAATAGACACACAGATCAATGAAAAAGAACAGAGAACCCAGAAATAAACCCACAATTATATGATCAAATCAACTTTCAACAAAGGAGGAAAGAATATACAATGGAGAAAAGTCTCTTCAAAAAATGGTATTGGGGCGCCTGGGTGGCTCAGTTGGTTGGGCGATTGCCTTCAGCTCAGGTCATGATCCTGGAGTCCCTGGACCAAGTCCCACATCGGGCTCCCTGTTTGGCAGGGAGTCTGCTTCGCCCTCTCACCCTATCCCCTCTCATGTGTTCTCTCTCTCTCTCTCATTCTCTCTCTCTCTCAAATAAATAAATAAAATCTTTTTTAAAAAAATGGTGTTGGGAAAGCTGGACAGGTACATGCAAAAGAAAGAAATTGGAACATTTTCTTACACTATACACAAAATAAATTCAAAATGTATTAATCTAAATGTGAGACCTGAAACCACAATAATCCTAGAAGAGAGCATAGGCAGATCTCTGACATTGGCTGTCATTTTTCTAGATCTGTCTCTATCAAAATAGAAAGCTTCTTCACAATGATGAAAATAATCAACAAAACTAAAAGGCAACCTATGGAATGGGACAAGACATTTGCAAATGACATACCAGATAAAGGATTAGTATCCAAAATATATAAAGAACTTATAAAACTCAATACCCAAAAAAAAAAAATGAATAATCCAATTAAAAAATGGCCAGAAGACATGAATAGACATTTTTCCAAAGAAGACATTTAGGTGACCAAGATACACATGAAAAGATCAGGAAAATGCAAATCAAAAACTACGATGAGATACCACCTCACACCTGTCTGAATGGCTAAAATCAACAACACAAGAAACAACAGTTGCTGGCAAGGATGTGGAGAAAGGGAAACGCTGTTGCACTGTTGGTGGGAAAGCAAACTGGTGCAGCCACTGTGGAAAACAGTATGGAGGTTCCTCAAAAAGTTAAAAATAGAACTACCTTATGACCCAGCAATTGCACTACTAGGTATTTACCTAAAGGGTACAAAAATACTAATTTGAAAGGATACATATACCCTGATGTTTATAGCAATATATCAACAATAGCCAAATTATGGAAAGAACCCAAGTGTCCATTGACTGATGAATGGTTAAAGAAGTGGTGTATATATATGCAATGGAATAGTACTCAGCCATACAAAATAATGAAATTTTGCCATTTGCAAGGACATGGATGGAGCTAGAGAGTATTATGTTAAGTGAAATAAGTCAATCAGAGAAAGACAAATACATTATGATTTCACTCATATGTGGAATTTAAGAAATAAAACAAATGAGCAAATGGAAAAAATGAGAAAAACAAACAAAGAAACAGATTCTTAACTGTGGAGAACAAACTGATGGTTACCAGAGGGGAGGTGGGTGGGGGGAATGGGTTAAATAGGTGATGGGGACTAAGGAGTCCAGTTGTGATGAGTACCGGGTGTTGTATGGAAACATTGAATCACTATATTGTACACATGAAACTAATATTGCACTGTATGTTAACTAACTGGAGTTTAAATAAAAGCTTAAAAATATTTTTTAAATAACCCAATAGGCTGGCAGCAAATTAAGAGGTTTTCTTCTCCTTGTAGGATCAAAGAGCAACACAGGCATAGAGTTCTCACTGCCCTTTATGTTGTGAATAACTTTCCTCTGAAGACCTAGATGACTCCTAGTACAGTGGTAATATGGAGTGAGAGATGGCCACAGGGTGAAAGAAGAATTACCAAGAAAGCAAAAATAAAAATGGTGTGTCTGGAAAGATGACCCAGTGCAGCTCATGGTGTTCCAGCCATGGCACCAACAGCCAATAATAGAGGGATTTCCTGTACACCTGAGAGTGGTCCAGAGGTTGTATAGGACCATAAGAAGAGAGCTTGGCTTTCATGATTGAGCACAAGCTTGTGGGTGGGGAGGGGATAGAGGCCTAGCTTGGCTGAAAATAAGTTTCTGCCAACCAGTTAAATGGACACAAAGAAAAACTGATTCTAGTTATAGAAGGAAAGTTCCATTTATTGTCCACACAGGTTTGAGGTCAGAAATGCAAAAATCCTACTTGATTGTAAGTTTTTTCTAGATCCCCTTTCCCCCCATAATCATCCCTGAACAAAGTTCTCTCAAAATCTGGGTTTCCAGAAACATGGAGAAGGGCAGTGGGGTCATGAAAGACACAGATTGGTGGGATAGTCCATGTAGCTGTTCTTTCAATATTTCCCTTTCTCCCTTGGCCTTATGGATACTAATTCTCCAATTTTATTTTGTAAATCTCCAAAGAGTTCAACCTCTTCTCCTTTGCTTTCTCCAGAGAAAGGTTTCTCTCTGTGAAATGATTAACCACACTCCCTCTTACAGTATTCATTGTGTGGGTGGGTGACTTGTCCTAGATGAGATAAGTTTCTTTTCTGTTCTGTGATGTCTTGAAAAAATGGAAAAAATGAAAAATGTCTAGAGAGAGAGAGAGAGCACAACAGACGGGGGGAAATCAGCTCACCAGAGGAACTTCCCCAAATCTTCTTCCTTTCCTTTTTTTTCCCCTCTCTTTTTTGAATGGGAAAATATTTATGTATACTGATCAATATTTGTGTTCACATATCATGGTTTGGGAAGAGACCCTGAGACCTCCAAGGCTGATCTGGGTTCACTATGGAAAAGGGTAGAGAACATAAGAATGAGATAGTCTTTTTTACAAGATAATCATGAATTTGGAGGAAGGATTTGGAAACAATTTACTGACACATTGAAAAGGTATATAAAGTGCTAACACAGCTCCCCAACATTCCAAGCAACAAACATCAGATACTTTGAAAGGAAAGGACATTTATGGACTACATATTTTTAAATACGCATGTTGTGATGAGCACTGGGTGTTATATATGCAACCAATGAATCATTGAACACTACATCAAAACTAATGATGTACTATATATATATATATAGTATATATGTATATATGTATATGTATATATATATACAGTGGCTAACTGAACATAATAATAAAAGAAAGTTGCATTCTGAAAAATAAATAAATAAATATGCATGTACCAGCAGTGAGGGGAGGGCACCACTTTCACTTCCTTCCTACTTTGCTTCCTCCTGCCTCTACCTATTTCTCTCTTTCCCTCAATCTAGGGTCCCCCTAGGCAATCCTCCCATTTGTCATATCTACTTTCTTCTAGTCATCCTGGCTAATAAAGATTCCTAGGCTGAGAGTCTGAAAGAATGAATGCATCCTTTCCAGAAGCTGATATTGAGGTCTCAGTCTGGGAGTCCTCACAGAAGTGACCGTATTTCACATCTCAAAGCTGTCTCCTGAACTCACCCCTTCTGATGACTTAGGGCAGCTCCTGGGAAAGAGTTCACTGTTGGGTTAAAACTCAGATCCCCACTTCTCCGTTGTGTGTCATATGTATATGTGAATATATAATATATATATACATATACATATTCTTTTTAAGACTTTATTTATTTGTCAGAGAGAGAGAGAAAGCACAAGCAAGGGGAGCAGCAGGCAGAGGGAGAAGAAGCAGGCACCCTGCTGAGCAAGAAGCTCGACACAGGACTTGATCCAGGACCCTGGGATCATGACCGGAGCCAAAGGCAGATGCTTAATCAATTGAGCCACCCAGGCGTCCCATGTGGGCCTCCCCACTTTAAGAAAGTCATTTACCCTCTCTGAGCCTCAGGTTATCATATGAGAAATGGTGACAAGAAACAGTGTTACCTTGGGGACAATATAACATTGCCCTGTCTGCCTCACAAAGTGAGAACTCATAAACAAGATGATATTTGCAAAGCTCTTCACCTGGGTTGATCTTCTGCCACTATGTATTATTATTATTAAGCCTTTTCTAACTCAATTTGTATTTCTAGGATAAATATTTCTTAGCTGAACAATGGAGTTGTGGTTATTCTATGTGATAGTTATTGCTTTGAGCAAGCCTGCCTACACTATTGCCAAGCTCAGAAAAGAAGGAACACTCTGCTAAAGAGCCTTCCTCCCTTCTTCCCTTGTATCTTTGCCAGCACAGTAGTGGTTGGGGATGTGTCATCATACAATCTTCACATTCATTTGGGCTTAGATGGGCAATAGGAAAGAAAGAAGAAACATGACTTTTATTGAACCAGGAAGACCTCAATTTGAATTCTGGCTGAGTAGATTTGGGCATACTTTCTACTTAATGAGGCTCAGTATCTGTGTTAGTTTCCAAGGACTGCCATACCAAATTACTACAAATGGGGTAGATTAAAGCAACAAGAATGTGTTGCCTCACCATTCTGGAAGATAGAATCTAAAATTAGGGTGTCAACAAGACCATATGCTCTCTCTTTTCTACATTCTGGTGGTTGCTGGCAATCCTTGACATTCCTTCTGTCTCCACATGACCATCTTTTCCCTATGTGTCTATCTCCTCCTTTCAAGGACAGCAGAAATATTGGATTAGGGACCCATCCAACTCCAGGGACCTCATCTTAACTAACTACATCAACAAGGGCCATATTTCCAAATAAGGTTACATTCTGAAGTAGTGAGAGATATTAGGATTTCAATATGCCTTTGGGGGGATACAATGGAACCTTTAAAAATACCATAATAAAATGGGGCTAATAACTCTCCTTTGCATAGTTGTAGTGAAGATTAAAAGCAATGAAACTAAATGCCTGGCACACATAGTAGGTTCTCAGTGAACGGCAGCCTTTATTATTGTTGTGGGATTCCTGCTCTGGGGCATGGAGGACACCAAGCACAAGGTAGGCCCTGAGCACCCAATGCCGTTGGGACGGAGGAGCAGTGCCACAAGCCCACAAGTCTTTCCAGAAAGTTGCCATGAGCTGCTCCTTGACAAGAGGTATCTCCTTGAAGGAAGGTGGACATTATACACTGCAGGTTTCTAAACATATTTAAACAGCACATTAGTTTATATAAGAGAATATGTTAGGATAGGGAATACTATACTTGGAATGGGAAAATCTGGGCTTTCACTGGGACTTGAACACTAATTTGCTGACTGACTTTGATGAAGTCTCCAGGTCTTTGTTTTCTTATGGAGAGAAAGCAGGTGTTTGACCAGATGATCTTTCAGGTCCCCATCAGTTCATGTATTCTGTATAGTGTATTCCTCATATTCTCACACTCCCACATTGGTTTAAAAAAATGAACTCAGGAATCTTTTTTGTTCATCAGGGAGTTAAATCTCTATATTGTCATTTGATTTTTTTTCCCACATCCATTGTTTTTTGAAAATGTAAAATTTGGGGCACCTGGGTGGCTCAGTCAGTTAAGCACCTGCCTTTGGCTCAGGTCATGATCCTGAGGATCCTGTGATCAGGCCCCGCATCAGGCTCCCTGCTCAGCGGAAATATGCTCCACCTCTCCCTCAACCTCCCCATCTCCACCACTGTTCCTGCTCTCTCATTTGCACTCTTTCTCTCTCTCAAATAAATAAATAAAATATTTTGAAAAAGAAAATGTAAAATTAATATGTTATTACATAAGCATTAGCATTATAGAAAAGTAAATGTAAGTGAAAAAAAAATAATGTAGTGTTGGTATGAGTGATTGAAGAGCAATTTCCCATTTTGGTGCATCATAAATTCTCCGCCACAATAACCTTTAGCATGACATAAACCATTCTCAAAAGGCACAAGAACCACAAATTATACACAAATATAGAAAGGGAAGCATGAACCCAGAGCAACAGAGAAGAATCCATGTGGCAGACACTGTTGGCTAACCGAACTCCCATCCTCCTTCTTCCCTTTGTATCTCTACTATAGACATAAGTATTGAGCATGTTCAGGCTCTTTTGCATCCAGGAATGGCTATGTGGCACAGTCCTGGCTAATGAAGTGGAAAAGGAGGTCTACCAGGAAGCTTGTATGATAGTTCTTACCATCTAAAAAAACAAAAACAAAACAAAAAACAGAAAGCACTGGCACCACCTTTTCCTATTTCTTCTTTGATTGCAAATGCAGAGCTGGGGACTGGAGCCATCTTGCAACCACGAAGGGAAGACAACAAGGAACACAGAAAAGCTGTTTCTGATATTGGTGAACTCCTGCACCAGCTGCTGGACTGCCTATCTCTACACTTCACATTTTTTGATAATTAAATACTGTTTTGGCTGAATTTTGTCTTCCTAAAATTCATATGTTGAATTTCTGATCTCTAGTACTTCAGAATATAACTATATTTGATGATAAGTTCTTTAAAGAGGTGATTAAGTTAGAATGAGGCCATTAGAGTTGGTCCCAATCCCATGTGACTGGTGTCCTTATAAGAAGAGGAAATTTACACACAGTAAGAGACAGAGGAATATTAAAGCACAGAGGAAAGATCATGTGAAGGGGTAGCCATCTGCAAGCCAAAGAGAGTAGACACAGAGGAAACCAATACTGCTGACACCTTGATCTTGGACTTCCAATCTCCAGACTGTGAGAAAATAAACTGTTTGTACTGCCTTGTTGTGGCAGCCCTGGCAAACAAATACCCTATTACTTAAGTTGTTGTTACCCATGTTTTCTGTTGTTGCTGGCTGGACTGATGAAACCCTGGGCCCCAGGGCTTCGACCCAGGCTATCCCAAGAATGTTGTCAAAGATTCTTGGTCTCCTCAGGAGAAAGAATTCAAGAATGGATACACACACACACACACAAAAAAAAGAATGGATACACAATACAGTAGATGAGCAACACAAGGGGGAAAGTTTATTAAAGTGAAAGTACACTCTTGAGATGTGAAAGTAGGAGAGCTTGAGTGAGAGAGAGAGAGCAAGAGAGCGCTGCATGCCCTGGGAGGTTGGGTTTCTATCTTTTATTGAGAGCTGTTACCTGGGAAAAGGGATATTCATTACTTGGGGCAGGGATTTCTTGGAAGCAGGGTTTTCATGTCTTTTCTTCCTTATTTGATTGGGGGTTTCCTGTCATGGCACCAACCATCTTGGGCCTGTGTGATTTGATCAGCTTCTTTTGGAGTGCTGCCAGGACAGGCCTCTGATTTTCCCAGGACAGGCCATGATTTTCTCTTTGCTGGCCTCCAGATATTCTGTTAGAACCTAACTAACTGCCTCTAACACTTTTACTTTCATCTGAAAGCATCCTTGATACCTTTCAGTTCTTTAAAACATGTGATGGGATTCTTGGGACTCAGGTCAGATATTTTTAATTCTCTCATTTTGAAACAAATGAAGTATGACTAGCATTTTTTTCATTATGTGATAACTACAGTCTCCACAACAAATATCTTTTTTTAACTTAAGAATTTTTTGTATTTTAAATATATTTTATTATTTTTTTGGTTTCTTTCTCAACCTCTTTTTTTTTTAAAGATTTCATTTATTTATTTGAGAGAGAGACAATGAGAGACAGAGAGCACGAGGGGGAAGAGGGTCAAAGGGAGAAGCAGACCCCCCTGGCGAGCAGGGAGCCCGATGCGGGACTCGATCCCGGGACTCCAGGACCATGACCTGAGCCAAAGGCAGTCGCCCAACCAACTGAGCCATGCAGGCGCCCTCTCAACCTCTTTATTATGGTTATGTTATTCATCTGTTACACAGCTAGGTCATTGTTATAATTTGTATTCTACTTTGAATTCCCCCCAACTACCTGAGGTATTATTTATTTATTTACTTATTCATTATTAGGTTTTTAATTCCAGTATAGTTAACATACAGTGTTCTATTAGTTTCAGGTGTACAATATAGTGATTCAATAATTCTATACATTACTCAGTGCTCATCAGGACAAGTGTACTCTTTAATCCCCATCACCTATTTCACCCATCCCCTCCCACCTCCCCTCTGGTAACCATCAGTTAGTTCTCTATAGTTAAGAGCCTACTTCTTGGCTTCTCTCTCCTTTTTCTTTGCTCATTTGTTTCATTTATTAAATTCCACATATAAGTGAAATCATATGGTATTTGTCTTTCTCTGGTTGACTTACGTGGCTTAGCATTATACTCTCTATCTCTGTCCATGTTTTTGCAGATGGCGAGATTTCATTCTTTTTTATGGCTGAATAATATTTATTATTTATTAATCATATATATACCACATCTTCTTTATCCATGCATCTGTCAACCCATCAAATATCTTTAAAAGTTTTTGCAGCAATTTTCTACAGCCTTTACAACATTCTTTCACAGAATTTCAGCAAAAGGAATATTATCCTAATGAAACAAAAAAGAAATGACACTATAGTTGAATGAGGTAAATTGTAGATTTAATTAGAACTGTGACAGCCCAAGAAGACATGAACAGACATTTTTCCAAAGAAGACATCCAAATGGCCAACAGACACATGAAAAAGTGCTCAATATCGCTCAGCATCAGGGAAATCCAAATCAAAACCTCAATGAGATACCACCTCACACCAGTCAGAATGGCTAAAATTAACAAGTCAGGAAACGACAGATGTTGGAGGGGATGCAGAGAAAGGGGAACCCTCCTACACTGTTGGTGGGAATGCAAGCTGGTGCAGCCACTCTGGAAAACAGTATGGAGGTTCCTCAAAAAGTTGAAAATAGAGCTATCATATGATCCAGCAATTGCACTACTGGGTATTTACCCCAAAGATACAAAAGTAGGGATCTGAAAGAGTACATGCACCCCGATGTTTATAGCAGCAATGTCCACAATAGCCAAACTGTGGAAAGAGCCAAGATGTCCATCGACAGATGAATGGATAAAGAAGATGTGGTATATATATACAATGGAATATTATGCAGCCATCAAAAAGAATGAGATCTTGCCATTTGCAACGACGTGGATGGAACTGGAGGGTATTATGTTGAGTGAAATAAGTCAAACAGAGAAAGACATGTATCATATGATCTCAGTGATATGAGGAATTCTTAATTGCAGGAAACAAACTGAGGGCTGCTGGAGTGGGGTGTGGGGTGGGAGGGATGGGGTGACTGGGTGATAGACACTGGGGAGGGTATGTGCTCTGGTAAGCGCTGTGAATTGTGCAAGACTGTTGAATCTCAGATCTGTACCTCTGAAACAAATAATGCAATATATGTTAAGAAAAAAAAAAGAAGAAGAAGAAGGTAGCAGGAGGGGAAGAATGAAGCGGGGGAAATCGGAGGGGTAGACGAACCATGAGAGACGATGGACTCTGAAAAACAAACTGAGGGTTCTAGAGGGGAGGCGGTGGGAGGATGGGTTAGCCTGGTAGTGGGTATTGAGGAGGGCACATTCTGCATGGAGCACTGGGTGTTATGCACAAACAATGAATCATGGAACACTTCATCTAATAAAACTAATGATGTAATGTATGGGGATTAACATAAGAATAAAAAAGAACTGTGACAGCCCAGGAATCTTTCACAACAACAAAAAAATTAGGAAACTTGACAATTGTTACTGTGAATGTTTATATAATTATTTAACTGGCTTTCAAGTTTTCTCAAATAGTCATCTTTTCACATGATGAAAAGGACAAGCAACTAATGGCATTTGACTTTGTAACCCTTGGGGAAAAGGGTACTTAGTATAAAAGTTCACCTGCAACTGCCAAATGTTGCACAGAAACATCACCCAAGAATCACTGAGTTTATGAATTAATAACCACTATCTGTTAAAAGGTGTGTTATATATTGCAATTAGTCATAATGGTAAGTTCTAAGAAAAGATAGTTGATTTCAAAAATAATTTTTTTAAAGATTTATTTATTTATGTATTTGAGAGAGCAAGAATGAGAGAGAGAGAGAGAGTACATGAGAGGGGGAGGGTCAGAGGGAGAAGCAGGCTCTCCGCTGGGCGGGGAGCCCGATACCGGACTCAATCCAGGGACTCCAGGATCATGACCTGAGCCGAAGTCAGTCGCTTAACCAACTGAGCCACCCAGGTGCCCCAATTTAAAAAATAATCTTGATGAAGGAGAAGGTCAGGAAATAATGAAGGAAAATATTAACTTTTCAAAAGAAATTAAATTTTTACATAAAAATACACAAAGCCAAAAGATACAATTTTGCAACATATGGTAGACCACCACGAGATTCTTTCTTTACTGTACAATGAACTCTGTCATTTCACTAAGAAAAAAGTGGATAATTCTATTAAAATGTGGGCTAGGGGCGCCTGGGTGGCTCAGTCTTTGGTCGTCTGTCTTCGGCTCAGGTCATGATCTCAGGGTCCTGGGATGGAGCCCCGGATTGGGCTCCCTGCTCAGCGGGAAGCCTGCTTCTCCCTCTCCCCCTGCTTGTGTTCCCTCTCTCACTGTGTCTCTCTCTGTCAAATAAATAAATAAAATCTTTTTAAAAAATAAATAAAATAAAAGATGGGCTATTAATAGCTAGCTCATGGCAATAAAAATGCAACTAGCCATTAAACATGGTACAGATTTTTCAGTTACACTCATAATTAAAGAAATGTAAATCAAAATAACAATGCAGTATAAATGGCTACCTATATACCATTGTCACCCAATAAAGCTTGATAAAATTTGGCATTGGTGGAGTTTACCCAGCAGTCTCTGGTGATACTGGTGTAAAGGTAATGTTGTACAACCATTTTGGTGGGCAATTGCTGTCGAAATTTAAAAATGCATATATCCTTTTCCAGGCAATTTACCCTATGGATATGTGTTTTTAAGTACATCTTTATTTACCTATCTGTCATCTATCTATCATCATCATTATCATCATCTATCTATAGATATCTATATATAAGGGTGTTTATTGCAGCATTAATTTTAGGGCCAAAATAGTTGGGGAGGAGGAAAAAGATGACTAGATAAATTAAGGTATATACAAGCCATGGAATATTTTGCAGCTATTAAACAGAATGAAGTAGATCTAAATATGCTGATATGGAAAGCTCTACAAATCATATTGTTAAGTGAAAAAGTGAGATTCTGAACCATATACATAAACACCCATATATAAACATACGTGTGTATAGGTATGTTGTATATTTATATATGTATATATATTTATAATGATTTCATTTTAGTATAAATGTGAAGGATTTACATCATCTCTGTATATTGGAAACAGGTTTAAGGGGACGGGGTCTAAAGTAAATGGAGTTTATTTTGGGGTTCAAGATGTCCTTCATTCTGAGTCAGCACTGAACACAAGGGCCAACTTGTTAGTTCATGACTCCAGGGAGTTGCTGGTCAAGGACGTGGGTCCTGTTTAGCTGTAAGAAGCCCACTGATTTCAGTTGATGTGAATTTGAAACACACATTACATTACACATACATTACATTACTTTATAAGAGTCGGCCTATTATAAGACACCAGTTTGAGAGTTTCAATTTGACCTTGGGGAACGTCAAAACCTGAAGAACCAAAGCCAAACCACACACACCCAGGTGAGTTTCATTGTCAAAACCATTGAAACTGGCTTGGATCCACCCGGCAGCAGGGAAGTGAAAATAGGTCCACATATCACCACCCATGGCCTGGCTGAACCCCTCTCTAAATTTAGACATTGTGTGGAGGGGTGCAAACCTTCCCCTTAGTCCCTTGGTTTCTCGGGCACAACTTCTGATGTGCATCTTCTGTCTTGCCCTTATTCCAACACAGGCTTCATGGAAGGAACGTTCATCAATCTGGGCTTTCCAGAATGGGGTTGCTGAGATTCCACCAACACTGCCTAAGAGTCTTAGAATTGCTTTAACAAGGGCACCACACATTGAGGGTTTGGGAGAAATTTCATCTTTGAAAAAAATAAGTTTGCAAAAGTTTATTATTTAATTCTGTTCTGTTCCCCTGTCAATCTCCAAAGAAAGTGCTTATAGGTGAGAAAATGGGTGAGAAATATTTTTTTCCAAGAGCAAACCAGAAATGAGCCAAAAAGTGTGTGGTGCAAGTCACTTTTGGATGGAAAATGGATTATCTTTGTTTTATACTGACCCACAGAATGAAAAAAAAAAACAGAATTTTTTTGACATAAAATTTGTTTGCTCTAAAAGTTTGAAAACCATTAAGCCATAGTAAATCATCATGATATGGTTTAATTGTAAAGTACACTCATCTTTAAAAATATCTACAGGCTAGAACCTTGCTTTTTGCTGTTGCTGTTGTTTGTTCTACACTTGGTAGAAAGCCCAACTCTCCAAGCACGGCAGAGTAGAAGGAAAAAAAAAAGCTAGTCCTTAACAGCACCACTGAGTGGCTGAAACACCTTGGGCTCAGCTATCTCTGGACTTCTTAAGTAAACTAGAAATATCTTCATGCTTTAAGCCAGGTTTTTCTGTTACTTGTAGCCAAGAAAACACATTTTAATATATACAGAGGCTTAAAAATCAAGTGGGGAAAACTATTAAGTTAAATAGGAAAGTAATAGTATTAATTATGACTACATAAATATGATCAAAGGGCTTCGGCCACACAAAAGATTAAACAATCAGGCCTGCTCAGAGGAGCTGGAGAGAGCTTACCTGAGAAGGACCATGAATGTGGCCTTATGAAAGAGCCTCCTGTCAGGCAATGAAGGTGGGAGGTGCATCTTGGAAGTCATAGAGGCGCTTGGTGTCCAGGAAATAGTGAGGAGTTCAGTGTAGCAGGAGGGAGAGCTGGGAAGGTGAGATGAGACCAGGTAATTAAAGACTTGGCATGGCATGCTAAGAAGATATAGTTTTATTCTTTGGATGACAGGGGAGGTGTTCATGTGTACATTCATGAACATTCAGACATGTAGATACACACACTCCTCCTGCCTAATAAAGAATCTGCCTGGCCTTTGTCCAAGTTCCTGGGAGGGAACTTTCCCAGTGATTGGAGTATTTTTGTTATTTCTGGTGGTCCCTGGTAGTTTATGCTGATGAAGTGATTCTTGGTGGTCCCTAAATACAACAGGATGGCAGTAGCCATGCTGGAAAGACCAACAATGTCATTAGAGGATTGGGGTTTTGAGTCATGTAAGGTCATCCTAACCTCTGGAGAGTGGTAGGGGTCAATCTCACGGCCAATGATTCAATCAATTGTGCCTATGGGATGAACCTCCAATAAAAACTCTGGACCCCAGGACTCAGTGGCGCTTCTTGCTTTGTAAACACATCAGAATGTCAGGAGGGTGGTACATCCTGAGGACACAGGGATAGGGCACAGAAGTTCTGTGTCTAGGACTTCATCCAGGTCCTTGGTCTAGTCCTGATTTATATCCTTTATAATAAAACTATAATCATGTATACAGCATTTTCCTGAGTTCTGTGAGTCATTCTAGTGAATTACTGAAACTGAGGGGTTATGGGAACCTCTGAACTTGTAGCCAGTTGGCCAGATGTGCAGGTTGTCTGGGGGCACTGGAGCTTGTGGCTAATGTCAGAAGCAAGGGCAGTCTTGGGAGGGATAGTGCCCTTCACCTGTGAAGTTTAGCCAAGTTTGGGTAGTTGGTGTCAGAAGTTACGTCACTGTACATGTGAAAAGTGACTCAAATTTGGAAGAGAGCATTGTATGGAAGGTGTGGTGTAGCCCGGGGCCTATCCTACAGAAGCCTGAGTGCTGGGGTCTTTAATCCAGGGTATGAATAGGGCTTCTTTTCACTTCAAGCACACAGACTGACTTCTCTTTCAGAAAAATGCTTACCTTTCATTAGAAAGGAGCTGCGGGGGGTCAGGAGTGAAGAGATCTGAGAAAAATAGGGGAGAACAAAAATCATCCCAACTGGCCTCTGAGGCAGCTCATTGTTATCACTGTGACCCCTCATCACAGGACATAGTACTGTGGCCAGCATGTAAATGTTTTGCTGCTGCTCAATCCCATTTTTCAGAGAAAATAATAACAAAGGCAAACATAATAATAACTACCATCTATTGAACTTCCGTAGTGGGAGACATGCCAAATAACTTTTTATTTTTTTATCTGATCCCCATGATGGTCCTGCTAAAAGATATTATTCCCATTTCACAAGTGATGCAGCATTTGGGTAAATGGCCGAAGTCTCACAGCACACATAGAGCTCAGCTATGAGCCTAGCTCCCTGTGACAGCAAAGCCTGAGCTCTAAGCACCATGACACATTGCTTCTCACCCAAAGCAATAGAAATGCAGGGTCAGAGTTAGTGCCCCACAGAGGAGGTTATGCCCCATTTATGGGGCTTTGCAAGATGAGTCACAAGGAGTGGAGGAGGCTTCATGCTCTCCACCACCTACCTCCCTCTCATCCTTCCCAAATTTACTTCCCTGCTAAAGGCTGCATCTTTACATGTAGTGTAAGATGTGTACTACATGAGTGTACTACATCTACACATGAGTGAGTGAGTGTGTTAATAGAATCATGGGACTCAGGGCTGGAGGCTCAATGGAAGGATGTAAAGCAGAGAAGGGAAGGGTCCTTTTAACTTGGCAGGGTGATTTGGAACTCAGGAGAGTGGGGGCAGAGTGGTGGTCACGCTAACCTGACTAGGATGTGGTTACTCATTCAAGAGAGGCAAGAGTGATGTCTGGTAGTGAGGCATAAAGGCTCAGATAATTGTGGTGAAGTCACAAAGCTGGGATTGGGGGATATATTTTCTGCCCAAATCAGAGAGGTGAAGCAGGGATATAACAGATGGAGGTGAGAAGACAAAGATTAAATGGGCAGGATAAGGTATATATGTGTTCAGATAGCTCCAGATTTGAATCTTGCTTTTGCCACTTTCTCCATCTCTCTGTTTTTACTATTCTTAATCTCTAAAATGGTTATAGTAATATCTGTTTCATAGAGTTGGTGTGAAAATTAGTAATAAGATAGGTTAGGAACCTCTTACAATGCCTGGCACAAAATAGGCATTCATAAAGTAATATCCATTTTTTATTTTTATTTTTATTTTTTAGTATTATGTTCAGTTAGCCAGCATCATTAGTTTTTGATATAGTTTTCAACAGTTCCTTAGTTTCATATAACACCCAGTGCTCATCACCACACATGCCCTCCTTAATACCCATCACCCTGTTACCCATCCCCCCACCCATCTCCTCTCCAGCAAACCTCATTTTGTTTCCTATAGTTAAGAGTCATGTCTCCCTCTCAGATTTCTTCCCATTCAGTTTTACTTCCCTTCCCCTGTGGTCCTCCGCGTATTCCTCATGTTCCACATATGAGTGAAACCTTTCTCTGCTTGACTTATTTCACTTAGCATAATCCCCTCCAGTTCTAGCCATGTCGATGCAAATGGTGGGTATTCATCCTTTCTGATGGCTGAGTAGTATTCCATTGTATATATGAACCACATCTTCTTTATACATTCATCTGTTGAAGGGCATCTCGGCTCCTTCCACAGTTTGGCTATTATGGACATTGCTGCTATGAACATTGGGGTGCAGGTGCCCCTTCTTTTCACTACATCTGTATCTTTGGGGTAAATAGTCAGTAGTGCAATTGCTGGATTATAGGGTAGCTCTATTTTTGATGTCTTGAGGAAACTCCATACTGTTTTCCAGAGTGGCTGTACCATCTTGTATTCCCACCAAAAGTGTAAGAGGGTTCCCCTTTCTCCACATCCTTGCCAATACTTGTAGTTTTCTGTCTTGTTAATTTTTGGCATTCTAGCTGGTGTAAGGTGGTATCTCAATGTGGTTTTCCCTGATGTCTAGTGATGTTGAACATTTGTTCATGTGCCTGTTAGTCATTTGTATGTCTTCTTTGGAGAAGTGTCTGTTCATGTCTTCTGCCCATTTCTTGACTGGATTATTTGTTTCTCAGGTGTTGAATTTAAGAAGTTCTTGATATAGATCTTGGATACCAGCCTTTATCTGTACTGTCATTTGCAAATATCTTCTCCCATTCCATGGGTTGCCTCTTAGTTTTGTTGACTGTTTCCTTTGCTGTGCAAAAGCTTTTTATCTTGATGAAGTCCCAAAAGTTCATTTTTGCCTTTGTTTCCCTTGCCTTTAGAGACGTGTCTTGAAAGAAGTCGCTGTGGCCAATGTCAAAGAGGTTACTGCCTATGTTCTCCTCTAGGATTTTGATGGATTAATGTCTCACATTTAGGTCTTTCATCCATTTTGAGTTTATCTTTGTGTATGCTGTAAGAGAATGGTCGAGTTTCATTCTTCTGCATGTGGCTGTCCAATTTTCCCAGCACCATTTATTGAAGGGACTGTCTTTTTTCATTGGATATTCTTTCCTGATTTGTTGAAGATTAGTTGACCATAGAATTGTGGGTCCATCTCTGGGATCACTATTCTGTTCCATTGATCTATGTGTCTGTTTTTGTGCCAACACCATGACTTCTTGAAGATCACAGCTTGTAATATAGCTTGAAGTCAGGCATTGTCTTGCCCCCCACCTTTGGTTTTCTTTTTCAACTATCCTCTGGTGATTTGGGGTCTTTTCTGTTTCCATACAAATTTTAAGATTGTTTTTTCCAGCTCTGTGAAAAATGTCAATGGTATTTTGATAGGGATGGCATTGAAAGTGTAGATTGCTCTAGGCAGCATAGACATTTTCACAATGTTTATTCTTCCAATCCATGAGCATGGAATGCTTTTCCATCTCTTTGTGTCTTCCTCCTCTCTTTGTGTCTTCCTCCTCCATTTCTTTCATAACTGTTCTGTAGTTTCTAGAGTATAGATCCTTTACCTTTTTGGTTAGGTTTATTCCTAAGTATCTTATGGGTTTTGGTGCTATTGTAAATGGAATAGATTCCTTAATTTCTCTTCATTGGTGACATTGTTAGTGTATAGAAATGCAACTGATTTCTGTGCATTGATTTTGTATCCTGCCACGTTGCTGAATTTCTGTATGAGTTCTAGTAATTTGGGGGTGGAGTCTTTTGGGTTTTCCACATAAAGTATCATATCATCTGCAAAGAGAGAGAGTTTGACTTCTTCTTTGCCAATTTTAATGCCTTGTATTTCTTTTTGTTGTCTGATTGCTGAGGCTAGGACTTCTAGTACTATGTTGAACAATAGTGGTGAGAGTGGGCACCCCTTTCGAGTTACTGACTTAGGCTCTCAGTTTTTTCCCATTGAGAATGATATTCACTCTGGGCTTTTCATAGATGGCTTTTATGACATTGAGGTATGTTCCCTCTATCCCTATATTTTGAAGAGTTTTAATCAGGAAAAGATATTGTATTTTGTCAAATGTTTTTTCTGCATCGATTGAGAGGATCATATGGTTCTTGTCCTTTCTTTTGTTAATGTGACCTATCACGTTGATTGATTTGCAAATATTGAACCATCCTTTCATCCCAGGAATAAACTCCACCTGATCATGGTGAATAATCCTTTTAATGTACTGTTGGATCCTCTTGGCTAGGATCTTGTTGAGTATTTTGGCATCCATATTCATCAAGGATATTGGTCT
Source organism: Mirounga leonina (assembly GCF_011800145.1). Taxonomy (NCBI): domain Eukaryota; kingdom Metazoa; phylum Chordata; class Mammalia; order Carnivora; family Phocidae; genus Mirounga; species Mirounga leonina. The sequence goes on along the minus strand of NW_023270709.1, from coordinate 2,042,977 downwards.
GTAATTCTGCTTTCTGATGGGGTCTTTGCCTGGCTTTGGGATCAGGGTAATGCTGGCCTTATAGAACGAGTTTGGAAGTTTTCCTTCCATTTCTATTTTTTGAAACAGCTTCAGTAGAATAGGTATTATTTCTTCTTTAAATGTTTGGTAGAATTCCCCTGGGAAGCCAAGTGGCCCTGGATTCTTGTTTTTTGGGAGGTTTTTTATTACTGCTTCAATTTCCTTGCTGGTTATTGGTCTGTTCAGTTTGTCTATTTCTTCCTGTTTCAGTCTTGGTAGTTTATAAGTTTCCTGGAATGCATCTATTTCTTCCAGGTTGCCTAGTTTGTTGGCATATAGCTGCTGGTAATAACTTCTAATAATTGTCTCTATTTCCTTGATATTGGTAGTGATTTCTCCCCTTTCATTTGTGATTTTATTAATTTGTGTCCTTTCTCTATTCTTTTTGATAAGTCTGGCCAGAGGTTTATCAATCTTAGTAATTCTTTCAAAGAACCAGCTCCTAGGTTTGTTGATCTGTTCTACTGTTCTTCTAGTTTCTATTTCATTGATTTCTGCTCTAATCTTTATTATTTCTCTTCTCCTGCTTGGTTTAGGCTTTATTTGCTGTTCTTTCTCCAGATCCTTTAGGTGTAAGGTTAGCTTGTGCATTTGAGATTTTTCTTTTTTTGAGAGAGGCTTGGATGGCTATGTACTTTCCTCTATGGTCTGCCTTTGCAGTATCCCATAGGTTTTGAAATGATGAGTTTTCATTTTCATTGGTTTGTATGAATTGTTTAAGTTCCTCTTTAATTTCCTGGTTGACCCATTCATTCTTTAGCAGGATGCTTTTTAACCTCCAAGTGTTTGTGCTCCTTCCAAATTTTTCCCTGTGGTTGAGGTCCAATTTCAAAGCATTGTGGTCTGAAAATATGCAGGGAATAATCTCGGTCTTTTGGTATTCGTTGAGACCTGATTTGTGACCCAGTATGTGATCTATTCTGGAGAAAGTTCCATGTGCACTTGAGAAGAATGACTATTCTGTTGTTTTAGGATGGAATGTTCTGTATATGTCTGTGGAGTCCATCTGGTCCAGTGTGTCCTTCAAATCTCGTGTTTCTCTGTTGATCTTCTGTTTAGATGATCTGTCTATTGCTGTGACTGGAGTGTTGAAGTCTCCTACTATTAAAGTATTGTTATTGATATGATTCTTTATTTTGGTTATTAGTTGGTTTATGTAGTTGGCCACTCCCATGTTGGGGGCATAGATATTTACAACTGTAAGATTTTTTTTGATGTTGGATAGACACTTTAAGTATGATATAGTGTCCCTCTACATCTCTTACTACAGGCTTTGGTTTAAAATCTAATTTGTCTGATATGACAATTGCTACCCCAGCTTTTTTTTGAGTTCCATTGACATGGTAAATAGTTCTCCATCCCCTCACTTTCAAACTGGAGGTGTCTTTAGGTTCAAAATGAATCTCTTTTAGACAGCTTATGGATGGGTCCTGCCTATATTTCAATGAGATATCACCTCACACCAGTCAGAATGGCTAAATTTAACAAGTCAGGAAATGACAGATGTTGGCGGGGATGTGGAGAGAAGGGAAACCTCCTGCACTGTTGGTGGGAATGCAAGCTGGTGCAGCCACTCTGGAAAACAGTATGGAGGTTCCTCAAAAAAGTTGAAAATAGAGCTACCATACGATCCAGCAATTGCACTACTGGGTATTTACCCAAAAGATACAAATGTAGGGATCCAAAGGGGTACATGCACCCCAATGTTTATAGCAGCAATGTCCATAATAGCCAAACTGTGGAAAGAGCTAAGATGTCCATCAACAGATGAATGGATAAAGAAGAGGTGGTATATATACACAATGGAATATTATGCAGCCATCAAAAGGAATGAAATCTTGCCATTTGCAAGGACATGGATAGAACTGGAGGGTGTTATGCTGAGCGAAATAAGTCAATCAGAGAAAGACATGTATCATATGACCTCACTGATATGAGGAATTCTTAATCTCAGGAAATAAACTGAGGGGGCGCCTGGGTGGCTCAGTTGGTTAAGCGACTGCCTTCGGCTCAGGTCATGATCCTGGAGTCCCGGGATCGAGTCCCATATCAGGCTCCTTGCTCAGCAGGGGGTCTGCTTCTCCCTCTGACCCTCCCCCCTCTCATGTGCTCTCTCTCTCTCATTCTCTCTCTCAAATAAATAAATAAAATCTTTAAAAAAAAAAAGACTGTTTCTCTTTAAAAAAAAAAAAGGAAATAAACTGAGGATTGCTAGAGTGGTGGGGGGGTGGG
>NW_023270709.1:2039918-2040585 GCF_011800145.1 Mirounga leonina | reverse complement strand
GTTGCTAGAGTGGTGGGGGGGTGGGAGGGATGGGGTGGCTGGGTGATAGACATTGGAGAGGGTATGTGCTATGGTGAGCACTGTGAATTGTGTAAGAATGCTGAATCATAGACTTGTACCTCTGAAACAGATAAGACATTATATGTTAAAAAAAAAAAAAAAAGAACCATACGATCCAGCAATTGCACTACTGGGTATTTACCCCAAAGATACAAATGTAGGGATCCGAAGGGGTACGTGCATCCTGATGTTTATAGCAGCAATGTCCACAATAGCCAAACTGTGGAAAGAGCCAAGATGTCCATCAACAGATGAATGGATAAAGAAGATGTGGTATATATATACAATGGAATATTATGCAGCCATCAAAAGGAATGAAATCTTGCCATTTGCAAGACATGGGTGGAACTGGAGGGTGTTATGCTGAGCAAAATAAGTCAATCAGAGAAAGACATGTATCATATGACCTCATTAATATGAGGAATTCTTAATCTCAGGAAACAAACTGAGGGTTGCTGGAGTGGGGGGTGTGGGAGGGATGGGGTGGCTGGGTGATAGACATTGGGGAGGGTATGTGCTATGGTGAACGCTGTGAAGTGTGCAAGACTGTTGAATCACAGATCTGTACCTCTGAAACAATGCAATATATGTTAAGAAAAAAAAAAAA
>NW_023270709.1:1957910-2039518 GCF_011800145.1 Mirounga leonina | reverse complement strand
GGGGGGGGGGGGGGGGGGGGATGGGGTGGCTGGGTGATAGACATTGGAGAGGGTATGTGCTATGGTGAGCACTGTGAATTGTGTAAGAATGCTGAATCATAGACTTGTACCTCTGAAACAGATAAGACATTATATGTTAAAAAAAAAAAAAAAGAACCATACGATCCAGCAATTGCACTACTGGGTATTTACCCCAAAGATACAAATGTAGGGATCCGAAGGGGTACGTGCATCCTGATGTTTATAGCAGCAATGTCCACAATAGCCAAACTGTGGAAAGAGCCAAGATGTCCATCAACAGATGAATGGATAAAGAAGATGTGGTATATATATACAATGGAATATTATGCAGCCATCAAAAGGAATGAAATCTTGCCATTTGCAAGACATGGGTGGAACTGGAGGGTGTTATGCTGAGCAAAATAAGTCAATCAGAGAAAGACATGTATCATATGACCTCATTAATATGAGGAATTCTTAATCTCAGGAAACAAACTGAGGGTTGCTGGAGTGGGGGGTGTGGGAGGGATGGGGTGGCTGGGTGATAGACATTGGGGAGGGTATGTGCTATGGTGAACGCTGTGAAGTGTGCAAGACTGTTGAATCACAGATCTGTACCTCTGAAACAATGCAATATATGTTAAGAAAAAAAAAAAAGAAGATAGCAGAAGGGGAAGAATGAAGGGGGGAAATCAGAGGGGGAGATGAGCCATGAGACACTATGGACTCTGAAAAACAAACTGAGGGTTCTAGAGGGGAGGGGGGTGGGGGGATGGGTTAGCCTGGTGATGGTTATTAAGGACGGTGCATTCTGCATGGAGCACTGGGTGTTATACACAAACAATGAATCATGGAACACTACATCAAAAAGTAATGATATAATGTATGGTGATTAACATAACATAATAATAATAAAAATAATAAAATTTAAAAAAAAACACATAGGTTGGGAAACATAGGTTTGAAATGGGAGCAGCGTTTAAAAAAAAAAAAAAAAGAAACTAAAAAAGAAATGTAAAATTTTAGCCTGAAGTAAAAGCAAGTCATGAGGGAATATCTGGAGCTCCTTATATTATTTTTCCCTGGCGCTGAGTTTTACAGTCCTGTGGGAAATAAGCTTAATCTTATTCACCATTCTTATTCATTCATTCTTCCAGTCTGTCTTCTAGGGGAGGGCCCTGCTGGTCAGCTTCTGTGATGTCTTCCCCTGGGTGGAGTTACCCCACCCTTTGTCAGGGGGATGGGCTTAATGTGAGGTGGTTGGCTGTGCAGCTTTGTTCTCTTGTGTCTTTCTGCTTCTCTTTAGAGGGTCAGAGCAAATATGGCCATGTGGGAGTCTCTGGCCCAGAGCCGCAGTCCACCCCCCTCAACAGATCGTCCAGGTCAATCCATCTCCACCTCTTCACAGACCAAACTCCACAGACTCGCACATATTCTGGGGAAGGGGCCTGTTGAGTTGGTTCTCAAATGTCTGCCCCAGGCAGAATTGCTCCACCTTTGCCTGGGGCCAGGTTAATAATCTGCTCTGGTTTGCTCTATGTGGCTTTTGTTCCCTGAAGGCTTCCCATGCAGCTTTAGAGGATGAGAATGAAAATGGCGACCTCCCAGTCTCTGGCCCTGGAGCCAAAAATGCAGGGCCCCACTCCTCAGTGAGCCCTCAGAAAAAGCAGTCAGTCACTCCCGTATCCCCGGTCTCCGGCCGCATTCTGTGCTCACCCGGCCTGTGACCAAGTGTTTCTATCTCAGGTACATGACCCCGTTTGGAGTCTCCAAACCCAGCAGGCTCCTGCTGCACTCTCCCAGGCCGCAACTCCTGGAGGAGGAAGGGGGTTCTCCCCAGTCCTGCCACTTGTTGGTCCCCTACTCAAAGAGCAGTGGCCCAACTGTGCCTCAGATCACAGTTTCTGGCAATCCCAAGCTGAGAGCTCACTCCTGGGCTCACTCTTGGGCTCACTCTTTGCAGCCAGCTTCCCTGATCCAATGCCTGGGAGCTCTACTGCACTCAGGCATCCCTGGTCTTCCTGTGACCCCCAGGGTTCTGAGACCACACAGTCCCAGCGAGGGTTCCACCTCCCGCTTAGCCACCAGAGTGAAATCCCTCACTGGAGCAGACTTCTAAAAGTTCTGATTGTGTCCTCCTCTGCTCTATCACTTGCCAGTAGCCAGCTGATGGAGGCTCCCTCCCCCTTCAGCCTATCTTCCCATATACTGCCTTCGATTCACTTCTCTGCACTTCCTACCTTGTGGGAAAATGGTCGCTTTTCTATTCAGAGTTGAGCTATTCTTTTCTTTTTTTTAATTTAATTTTATTTTATTATGTTATGTTAGTCATCATTAGTTTTTGATGTAGTGATCCATGATTCACTGTTTTCGTATAACACCCAGTGCTCCATGCAGTACATGACCTCCTTAATACCCACCACCAGGCCAACCCATCCCCCACCCCCACCCCCCTCCAAAACCCTCCAAAACCCTCAATCTGTTTCTCAGAGTCCATAGTCTCTCATGGTTTGTCTCTCTCTCCAGTTTCCCCCCTTCATTTTTCCCTTCCTTTTCCTAATGTCCTCCATGCTATTCTTATGTTCCACAAATAAGTGAAACCATATGATAATTGACTTTCTCTGCTTGACTTCTTTCACTTAGCATAATCTCCTCCAATCCCATCCATGTTGATGGAAAAGTTGGGTATTCATCCTTTCTGATGGCTGAGTAATATTCCATTGTATATATGGACCACATCTTTATCCATTCATCTGTTGAAGGGCATCTTGGCTTTTTCCACAGTTTGGCTATTGTAACATTGTTGCTATGAACATTGGGGTGCATATGGCCCTTCTTTTCACTACATCTGTGTCTTTGGGGTAAATACCCAGTAGTGCAATTGCTGGATCATAGGGTAGCTCTATTTTTAATTTTTTGAGGCACCTCCACACTGTTTTCCAAAGTGGCTGTACCAACTTGCATTCCCACCAACAGTGTAAGAGGGTTCCCCTTTCTCCACAACCACTCCAACATTTGTTGTTTCTTTCCCTGTCCATTTTTGCCATTCTAACTGGTGTAAGGTGGTATCTCAATGTAGTTTTGATTTGAATTTCCCTGATGGCTAACGATGATGAACATTTTTTCATGTGTCTGTTAACCATTTGTATGTCTTCTTCAGAGAAGTGTCTGTTCATGTCTTCTGCCTATTTTTTGATTGGATTATTTGTTTTTTCAGTGTTGAGTTTGAGAAGTTCTTTATAGATCTTGGATACCAGCCCTTTGTCTATAGTATGACTTGCAAATATCTTCTCCCATTCTGTGGGTTACCTCTTTGTTTTGTTGACTGTTTCTTTTGCTGTGCAGAAGATTTTTATCTTGATGAAGTCCCAAAAGATCATTTTTGCTTTTGTTTTACTAGCCTTTGGAGACATATCTTGAAAGAAGTTGCTGTGGCCAATGTCAAAGAGGTTATTGCCTATGTTCTTCTCTAGGATTTTGGTGAATTTCTGTCTCACATTGAGGTCTTTCATCCATTTTGAGTTTATCTTTGTGTATGGTGTTAGAGAATGATCTAGTTTCATTTTTCTGTATATGGTTGTCCAATTTTCCCAGCACCATTTATTGAAGAGACTGTCTTTTCTCCATTGCAGCTATTCTTTTCTTTGATCTCCAGTTGAGTTCACAGGTGTTCAGAATGGTTTGAGAGCTATCTAGCTAAATTCCTGGGACCAGACAAAATTAAGGTCTCCTATTCTTCTGCCAACTTGGACTCCTCCCCTTTTTTTATTTTTAATATTTTCCAGTACATAGTAATAGCTCATAAGCCACACTCTCAAGTCCTTTGGATATTTCCAAAGGGTCTCACAGTTGGATGCTTCAGAACAACATGCTTTCCTATCTAGGCCTCCTGCAGTTTTGATTTAGGACACCAAGCTTCCCTATCACCTGGTCCCTGGAAGTAAACACCATTCAGTAGCCCTACTAAATTTCACCTTGTAAATACAATTAAGAGACAGAAAGCAGAACCTGGGAAATTTCCACCTTACATTCCTAAGAGAACAAGTCTTTTTCATCCTCTGATACTACTTCTCAGTGGGAGGGTAGTTGGTTGCAGTTCCATCTGGCCACTCTGCCACCTCCTAGGGATGTGAGGCAGGCAGTAGGCCCTCCAGCCATGACAGGGGAGAGGTTGAACTAGGCTGTGATATGAGTCAAACCCTTCTCTCCAAACCTAGTTTTGTGAAAGGCCCTGTCAAAATGTTCAGATTCAAGATGGAGGCGATGAGTGATTTCTGGATATAGTTCTATTTTGTACTGCTGGCCCTCTGTAGAGCAAACAATTTTAAAGAAGCCTTAGTCACAGATACTAAAGTGATCAGCCAATCTTGCTTTCCTCATGTCTGGCCCTAATGAACTACAACACCACAGGAGGAATCATTTGCCCTCCAAAACAGACCATGATGTCTTAGACCTTAACAAAGTAGCCAAATGAGGATCTATCAACAGCTTTTATCTGCTCAGATCCAGATTTGTCTGTCTAGAACCAACTGCTCCCAGTTGGTTCCATCCCTTCTCTCCACTACCAGCATCATGTGGGACCCATCCCTCTTTCCGCACTTGAGCCTGCCATGTTGGCACTTTCATATTTCAGTGACTCTCAGTCACAACTTCCCATAGGTTGTGGGTAAATAGCATGGGCATTTAAGTAGGAGTGCAGAAAGATGAGCTGAAGACAGCTAACATTTGCTGAGTACTGATGGCAGTCCAGGCCCTCATGTAATTGCTCTCACATGGTGAATGTGGGATACATATTCTAATCTCCATTTTGCATATGAGAGAGCCCAGGCTCAAAGATTAAGTAATTTTGCTGAGGTTACTCCAAGAGAAACTTGTAAAACAAGAATGAGATCCTTTGTTTACCTAATGCCCAAATCAGGCTATGTCTTTTCAGCCACCATACTGGCAGGGCATTCTGAGGGCACCCAGTATATACCAACCTGCCATGCTGAACTAAAAGGAGTATTCTAACCCTGCTTCACCACTGTGAGCCCTCTCTGGGCCTTGCTTTCCTCTTCTAAAAATGGGATGGTAATCTCATCTAACTCACAGCATTTTTGTAAAGATTTAGTGAGCAGATGTACCTACAATGCCCAACTTGGGCCCTGTACCATGGTTGGCTCCCTACCCTAGGTGATTAGTTGGCTGGTTGCATACAGAAGAAAGCATCTTCATTTTCCAAAGAGGTATAGCCTTTGGAGTCTGACTCCTAGACCCCATCCAAAGCCCCACATCCCCTTCGCATCTAGACTGAATCAGGGGGCCTTCACAAACCTTTTAGAATCTAGATTGTGGTTGAGCCATCATTCTCTCACATTGCAGATGGAGGACACATAAAATTAAATCAAGTGTTTGGTAGGAATTCATATAGGAAATGGGTGCCTGAACTATGTACCTGACTCCCAGGCTTTGTCCTTAGGGTCAGAAGGAACATATTCAGAAATTGGTTACAATGTTTTTCTCTCAAAATAATCCCAAAACATATCTCAAACAGGCTTAAATAATAAAGCAAGGTGATAATACCTACCATAAGAAGCCCATAGTTAGGCAAACTCCAGACTGTATCCAGCTCTGATTGCACATGCTGTGATTCTTGAGACTCACTCGAGTGTCTTCTAATGTAGCTGTTCTGCCAGGTGTCACAACCAGGCAAATCAGTCCTCTTTAGGAGTGACAGATCCTTTCCTAGAAGCCCCCAGTGGACCTCTCTTCAAGTCTCAGTGGCTAGGATAGAGTCATGTACATGTTCCAAAACCAGTCATTGGAAAGAGGGTAGCCCAGTGGTTCTTACCTTAAGTTGTACAGTAGAATTACACATCAAACTTAAAAGAGAGGCTGGGCTCCATCTTTAAAGGTTCAGATTCAGTTTGTCTGCAATAGAACCTGAACATCAGAACACTATAAACCCCTATGTATGCAGCCAGTGACAGGAAAGAAATTCATGGTGGAATGTGTGTTGGTGAGGCACAGCCATGACTAGGACATACGCCAAGAGAGAAAACAGCTCACACCCTCATTAAGCAAGATGGCTTGCTGAATTGTTGTGTAAAATCTTAGCTTTGCCCTCAACCCATAAGACATGAGTGGATTCCATGACAAAAACACTGAACTCCACAACCAACTACCTGGTTCTATGGGGCCAGCCTCCTCCCGTCCTTTCTAGAATGAAACTTTCTTCATCTTTTTTTTTTTTCAAATGCCAGTGCAAGCATTTAGAGAAAAACCACTTCTAGGCATTCCAAGAATGAGGAGGGGGCACCACTGGCCAATAAAGGATGACATCTGCTTCATGTGCCCTGTGTCCAGCTGACCACACCCACTGGCTTTCAGCTTGGCTGGGGAGAGGACAGTCAGGGTCTGGATCTGGGTTGACATAGGTATGTCTGTTTGATCTGGAACAGTCTCAGGGGTCCTATATTCATAGTTGCCTTAGCTATAGCTGCAAAAGGTCTTCTGTGTTCTTTGATATTTGTAAAGAGGGAAATGGGGAGTTTGTGTTTCTTAGAAAATGTGTTCATTTTCAACTCGTTCAGATAAGTTTGAAAGAAATATGAGGGCTTTAAAATGACTGGAAAGTTTTGTGTTTTGTTTGTTTTGTTTTTTTGGTTTTTGTTTATTCCTAAAGAGTGATTTCCTACTTTGCATGCCTAAATATTCCAAGTAAGATACTAGGTAAAGGTGGTGGAGAGTAGCCATGATTATCACTATAATAGGGAGTGCATGGAATACATGTCCACTACATATAGGTGGCCATGCTGGATGCTGATGAAACTTTAGTCCCCTTCTCTGGGAAACTTAAACAGTAGTTGTAGAGACAGGACATAGCAACAAAACAATGTAAAATTACATGACTTAAGTACCAAGTAAGCCTAATAAGGGCCACATGAGTTAGAAAATTTTCTTGAAAATTACTTCCAGCAGGGTTATCACCTGGCAAATGAACATAATAAAAAGTCTATGTTTGAAGTGGGAATATAAGTTTGTTCTGATAACTGAATGTTGTGTCTTGGCTATGGAGAGACGACAAAAAGCAGATGACTGAATGAAGGACTGGTCAAAGCCAAATCCCTCTTCCCAGAATTCATTGGAAAATTGACTGAAAGTGAGGAAGGCTTTTGTTACTGTCACTGTTGCAAAACATAATTGCCTCAGTTCTGACAACTATGAATTAGGAATTAAGCTGTAAGCATGAATAGTATAAGAAGCATAATTCTAATGTGCTTCCTACTAAACCACTTTTGTATACAGTCTTCACCAAAAAGAAATTATACCCCCACATTTATAAGAAAATGCACAGAACTAAAAAAATGTTTCTTTTTAGAGCCAAGTTTGTCAAGCTGCAGGCATCTGATTGCTTTGCCTTTAGGTGTGAGGGGGCAGAGGGAAGGGGACTCCCCATGTAAGACCTCTCAGAATTTCCACTCCCCGGGCCATTTGGGGACATGGAAAGTCAAATGTGTGATCTCAGACAAATACAAGAAAGAAAAAAAGGCAACAGATTATATAATTGGATGTATCATTATGTCATTTTCCACTATCAAATAAAAGAAAAAGAACATTGACCCTTCACATACACAAAGAAAATCTCAGAAACTCATACTAACCTCCTGCAGTTAAAGTCCTTTTTATTACGAAGCAGATAGAACTATCTAGATTTCCACCTCTACAGATCCATTAGGTTTAAAAGTTCTTAAAATTTTGCTTATCTACTTAAAATTGAATCTGCAAAATGGGTATAGATGCAAAGCTTTTAGCTTGCATGCATCCTTTGATGTTTTCATTCTGGCTGTTACAAAATACTCTTTACAATAGTTTCTATCTTAACAGAGCCAACTATCTATTTTTACAACCCACTTGCATTTCTTTTCTTTTGAGGAAAATATGGGACAAATAAAAACAATTATTAGGAAAGGAGCCAAATTTGAAGTTTCATATTTGTCAATGTGTATGTGAAGTTCATTCATTTTTCTCATTATTTTTAGTCATCTTACAAATATGGAACCTCAGAGTCTTCACTTCCTTTGGTAATATAGCGCTTTCAGGTCTGGCAATTACAAATTCTTGACAATTTTTATGAGTTTTGAAAAAAAAAAGTAAGTTTCCTTTCCTATCAGAAAGTGTATTCTCCCCCAGATGCATTTAAATAACTGAAATTGAGGACTTGGATGCAGCAAGTGGCAAAGGTGTCTGCTGACCACGCACTCCACTCTCAAATGTTCCTCAATCCTTTGATTATCTCACTCCTTAAAGGCCAGATATTATTCTAAATTCACTATCTTTTCAGGAGGCTCAAAGATAAGAGTGTTCTCAAGATACTTGCTAGGGTTTGCAAATTACTTCCTTATGTCTTTGGCAGCTTTGTTAATTTTTTTGAAGTTGCTATTCTCTCTTAATGAATGACTGACCCCTGTTTCATCTTGTGGCTCTTTTCAAATTTAGCTATTTGTCTGTGCTTTTCCATGTACTTGTTCTCTCTCTCTCTCTCTCTCTTTTGTTAATATTACTTTACCACTCAGTTGTAGTTTCACACAACCAGCTAAGTGGAGCCCGTGGTGGCATTTACAGGAAACTGGGAGCATTACTAGCACCCTCGATTAGAAGTGCCACCTCAGAAAGCAGAGCAGATAACACAACATTGGTGTGGAAAATATGTCTGCATATTGTTTTTGTCTGCTCTGTTTTTGAGTTTAAAACAAGAAGCTTCCATGAAATGGAAATAAACTATATATATGTTTAAATCAACAATAATTGTCTTGTTTCCCTCCAGTTCCCAGACCTCTCCAAAGCCAGTCTAATATTAACATTTCATGACTTCACCTGAGGAACCTGGAAACTAGCCTCTAGATGAGAAAAGATGCAGACTTACCTGAGTCTGTTTCTTTAGAGTCCCTGTGCTTACAGTGTGAAAAATTCAACATCTACGGGGTGGTGAGGTGAAGTGAAGGAGGCCAAGGCAGAACTCCAGACTTGCATTAATGCAAAATCAAGACTTCGAGATTCAAGTCAACCAGGCTGAAGAAACATGAGGTTCAATTTCTCCAGTAACTGGAAATAAGCTATGAACATTCAGTTTTCCTTCAGTGTGTTCTGCTCTGAATTAAATTACATTTAATGACTTATATGTTAAATTTCTTAAGGGTGCTGATGGTATTGTGGTTATGTGAGAGAATGTCCTGGTTCTTAGGGAGTACATGCAGAACTTTAGGGGTGATGTGATATGATTGTGCAACTTACTTACAAACGGTTTGTGAAAGAAAGAGAATGAAAATATGGCAAAATGTTAATAATCAATCAACAGGATGAAAGGTAAATTAGGTGTTCCTTTTATCGTTTTTTTTAGGTTTGAATTTTTTAAAAATTAGGAAAAATACTTAAGAATAAATATAACAAAAAGTAGGGATCTGAAAGGGTACGTGCACCCCAATGTTTACAGCAGCAATGTCCACAATAGTCAAACTGTGGAAAGAGCCAAGAAGTCCATCGACAGATGAATGGATAAAGAACATGTGGTATATATATATATATACAATGGAATATTATGCAGCCATCAAAAGGAATGAGATCTTGCCATTTGCAACAACGTGGATGGAACTGGAGGGTATTATGCTGAGCGAAATAAGTCAAACAGAGAAAGACATGTATCATATGTCCTCACTGATATGAGGAATTCTTAATCTCAGGAAACAAACTGAGGGTTGCTGGAGTGGGGGGTGGGGTGGGAGGGATGGGGTGACTGGGTGATAGACACCGGGGAGGGTATGTGCTCTGGTAAGCACTGTGAATTGTGCAAGACTGTTGAATCTCAGATCTGTACCTCTGAAACAAATAATGCAATATATGTTAAGGAAAAAAAAGAAGAAGAAGAAGATAGCAGGAGGGGAAGAATGAAGGGGGGGAAATCAGAGTGGTAGACAAACCATGAGAGATGATGGACTCTGAAAAACAAACTGAGGGTTCTAGAGGGGAGGGGGATGGGAGGATGGGTTAGCCTGGTGATGGGTATTGAGGAGGGCATGTTCTGCATGGAGCACTGGGTGTTATGCACAAACAATGAATCATGGAACACTACATCTAAAACTAATGATGTAATGTATGGGGATTAACATAAGAATAAAAAAAAGAAGATGTGATATATATATATATACACACACACACACACACACACACACAATGGAATATTATGCAGCCATCAAAAGGAATGAGATCTTGCCATTTGCAACGACGTGGATGGAACTGGAGGGTATTATGTTGAGCGAAATAAGTCAAACAGAGAAAGACATGTATCATATGACCTCTGATATGAGGAATTCTTAATTGCAGGAAACAAACTGAGGGTTGCTGGAGTGGGGGGTGGGGTGGGAGGGATGGGGTGACTGGGTGATAGACACTGGGGAGGGTATGTGCTCTGGTAAGCGCTGTGAATTGTGCAAGACTGTTGAATCTCAGATCTGTACCTCTGAAACAAATAATGCAATATATGTTAAGAAAAAAAAAGAAGAAGAAGAAGGTAGCAGGAGGGGAATAATGAAGGAGGGGAAATCGGAGGGGTAGACAAACCATGAGAGACAATGGACTCTGAAAAACAAACTGAGGGTTCTAGAGGGGAGGGGGGTAGGAGGATGGGTTAGCCTGGTGGTGGGTATTGAGGAGGGCACATTCTGCATGGAGCACTGGGTGTTATGCACAAACAATGAATCATGGAACACTACATCTAAAACTAATGATGTAATGTATGGGGATTAACATAAGAATAAAAAATAATAATAAAATAAAAAATAAAAATGCAATTGTCAAAAAAAAGGAAGAAATATAACAAAGATATAGGACCTATATGAATAAGCATATAAAATAATATTTAAGAATATAAAATGTGGTCTGAATATGTGAAAAAAGTTATATATCGTTATGGAAATGAACAAATATGGAATACTTTTATATTTAAATTTTGAAAACTCATTCATTTTTATGAATTTGGGAGGATATTAATTCAAATTGTAAAAAGAAAATATAGATGATTCATTTATTCATGGTTTTATTTTACATTTGCTTAGTTAATATTAACTCATCATACTGGGCTCCAGCATAGTAGCCCATGCCCCTCAGCACCCACTCCCCATTCCCTGCAAGGTGTGGTGCTTAACAGGAGAGAAGGGAGAGGTGAGATAGGGGCTGGGGAGGCATTAAAAAAATGAACAATTCATGCTTCTTCTCCTCAAGGATGTTGACAGGTTAATTTCACTATTCCAGGCTAGGAAAGGATGGACTTAGAATTTCTAGGGGGTCAGGGAATGTTGTGGCTTGAGATAAAGCCATGTTTGTGTGGCTCCTTTGGGATCCGTGCATGAGCCTCTCGTTTCCCATCAGTGCTATAATGTATTATATTTGCAGTTGGGTGTAATGGAAAGTGTTGAATTGTTGCTAAGAAAATATGGTTACTGCCATTAGCAGGCTGTGTGATCTTTAGGCATGTTTCCTTCACTTCTCTGGGCCTTTGTTTCTACCTATAAAATGGGGGTGGACTAACTAAATCTTCAAGATTGCTTCCAGTTCTATTATGTGCTACTCATTTAAAAACAAAAGGCCCCTGTTTCTTGAAGCGCGGTCCTTTCTTCCAGGTTAAATCTGTCAGAAAGTAACGGGGTGCCACATTGAGGAACTTAAACACATTAAATGCTGAAAGCCAGTGTTACATGCAGATCAACAGATCTGACTCAAGTCAACAGATCAGTATAAATTGTGGGTCTCCACTCTCCCCCAGGGGAATCCATGATGTTTCTCTTGGCCACTTTCCAGCCCCTCAGAGTAGTGAGGTGCTGCAACCCACCTTGAGTATGTATGCTGGGGCTATAAGGGGGCATTTCCCTTTTACAAAATCAGATTCCCACACCATAGAGCATCATACACACTTACTTTGTATGATGGGACTTAGAAATTTCATGGCAACTCCTTGGCTTCAGTTGCTCTGCTTTCTGTAATTAAGTCAGGCATCCAGAGAGCAGTATCCTTTCCTACTCATTTCTCTTCTCCCCATGCCCAAAACTGACATGGGAAAAGATTTTTGTCAGATCTTTGTTCTGTTCCTCTGCTTTGAAGGGAGAATAAAAAGGGCAGGAGGTTTCTTCAGCTAATAGGAGTTGGTAGGAGGTGGTGGTGGATCAATAAGAATTTAGGGGCTTTTTTGGTCTTAATTTTTGGTCACTAAGGGCATGTGGTGTTTCTTCCTTCTGATCATATCAATCAATTAGTTCATTTCTTCTCTGAAAGCTGGGATAGACTGCAAGCTTCCCAAGTACTGGTACTATGTTTTCTTCATCTTTGAGAAAAATGTGGCCTCGAGAGACCCTGAGTTTTAGAGTCAGACAAGCATGAATTTGAGGCTTCCTTCAGCACTAACTCAGCAATAACTTGACTACTGTTGGACTTCTCAACTCATTTTGGCCTCTAACAAGCATGGACGGCAGCCAGTGTTGCCTACATCCCTTCCCTCCCCACAAATACCCCTCCATCTTGTGGGGACCCGAATGCAGGTGGTTATGACACATGATTTAGAGCATCACTTCCAGTAGTTGGCATCTGTGTTAATAGCCCATGGGAGGGCAGGGACCATGAGGGGGATTTCCTATAACCAAAGAGATAGTGTAATGTGGTGGAGTTTCTTTGGGATTAGAAATCAGGCTAATCCTCCCCTTTGGCCATGTTCCTTCAAATTTCTCAGGCATCACGCTCAGAGATAAAAATATTTATGCCAGGCACTTCACATAGAATTTATCTTCTCCCAAACCCTCTGGAGTTTGTAATATTATTCTCATTTGGACTTGGTGAACTGAACCTCAAGAAGCTAAAGGAAGTTAAAGGCAGAATATAAATTTGAACTCAACCTGGGTGACTGCAGGTTCTGTTCCATAATGAACATTGCACTGCACTGCAATTCACAGCCCCTTATCATCTCCAGCTAGACAAATTGTGAAGTTGGCAAATCCTGAAAACCCCTTGATCTTCAACAGCTCTGTGTCCCTCAGGTGCAGGCAGTTCTCAGGCTGTCCCCTAGTGGCCCCAGGAGGTACCTACTGCAGTCCCTTAAAAAACACATCCTCCCACTCTCCACACTGGGGTGGGGCTCCTTTTTCCTCCTTAGAGTTAACTAAATCCACATTTCCTGATCTGTTTCTGTGTAAAGATAAGCAAGAAACAATGCTGGGCCAGGAAAATCAAGGTTTATCAAGAGATAAGACAACTTTAAAATAAGTAGAAAACATAGGAAAGAATAATAAAAGCTTTGAGGGAGATGCAAATGGCTGAGGGAGATAATCATAGTAAATGTGTATGATGTTTTTTAGGATGAGAAGCTTTTTAGGATGATGCTTTTTAGGATGAGTAAGTACACAGTAATAAATACCATCATTGAGAGCTATGTACAGAGCACATACAGAGCACATTTACTTTTGTTAATTCTAATCCTCACGAAAGTCCTCCAGAAAAGATACTCTTGTTCCCATTTTTGCAGATGAGAAAATCAAATTACAGCCCAGAGAAACTGATGATGGCCATGTAGCTAACAATGGGCAGAGCTGAAATTCAAACACATGTCTTTCTGGACCCCAAGTCAACCTGATTCCCATGATTTCATACCATTATCTACCACTCCATTTTAATCCAATCTTATAGAGTTGGCTTCTTGGTGACCATTCAGCTGCTAAGTGGAAGGTTTGGATTCAGGCTTAGATGTCCTGTCCCTAAGATTGCTGTTCTTTCCTAAGACTGAGCTGTTTGAGAGTAACCTGTAAAGGCCTTGGTGAAAGTGTGCCTTTGAAAAGGTCTTAATAAAATTAAAGTACTTATGTGGAGAAAAGGAAAAGGACATTCCAAAGGAGAGAACTACATGAGCTGTAGTAGGGGCAGGAAGAGTCAGGGCTTCTTTGGGAGTAGAGAGAAAATGGTATAGGGGGTAGGTTAGAGACAAACTGTGAATGGCTTTCAGCAATAGGGCATTTGTAATAGAGGGGATGGAAAGCCTTTGCACGTTCATAACAATGATGTGATGAGAGCTGCAGTGCCATGGAGAGGGGTGGGAGTAGGAAGAGACTAGGGACCAGAGAGAAGCCTGTCATCCCAGGCCATAAGTTGGGCCCTGGTAGTGAACAAGGTGGAGAACAAAGGTGTTGGAATGTGTTCTTGAACAAGGATAAAACCACAGTATTGGAAAGCACAAGAAGGCTATTTCAAGAAGCATTCTAAGGGCAGAATCTATAGGACTTAACTGGTTCTCTGAAATTGAAGAGAAAACCCAGGTTTTCTAGCCTAGGTAATGGAGAGATGGTGCACCATCCCATGGTGAATGGATAAGTCAAAGAAGATCTGGTCTGGATTTTAAAAAAATTTACTTTTGAGGCTGTTGAGTGACAGAGGGAAAGCTGGGTGATATACTGTCAAATTACAGGAAGAGAGAGTGTTGAGTTCAAGAACGAGAACAGAGAGAGTTTTGGGTCATCTACAAGTAGCAATGGTTGAAGCAGGGAGAATCAAGAGGGCAGAGGTTCTCAAACTTTAATGTGCTCAAGAATCACCTGGGAGCCTTGGTACAGTTACCTGACACATGGTACATATTTAATAGATTTCCTTCCTTAGGAGATAATGTTTGCATAGAGTCTTAAGGTGTTGGTCTAAAGAAATGAACAGTACAGTAATTTCAGGAAATATGGATGATATCTTAGTTGCTTTTGCTTGATTATTTTAAATACACAGCCACTTACCACCTTTCAAATCATACTAGATAGGCCTTTATTTAATCTGTTTACTATAATACTGATCTTAACCCTAAGTTATGTGAGCTAAGGTCTACACTGTCTTCATTGTCCAAGAGTTAAGAATGTGGACTTTGGATCTGTAAAGCTTGGGTTTGCACTTTGTTATCTGCAAAATATGATCTTGGGCAATTTACCCAAATGATGGTCTCCCAAAGGAGACCATCAGCCTGGTCTCCTCCTCTGTAAAAACAGGATAACAGATGTATACATCTCATAGGGCTGATGTGATAATATAATAATACAACAATGTTCACCTACATATACAAGAACATTTTAATAACTGTTGGTTGTAATTTTTATCATTGGTTAGTCCTTGGGGGAGGGGAACTCATACAAAGAAGCTGCAGGAAGAGGTCCTGGTGAGTCAGAAGGTCACGAGTGGTTCCTTGAGTCAGGACAGGAGCAACATGCCAGCCTGTGCTACAGCAGAAGCTCATAGTGATACTCTGTTTGAAACCCAACTTGGTTGCCATGGGTTGACAAGAAGAGGCCCCTTGCAAACATTCTGGCTACTTGGTCAAGTTTCTCATTTGGGAAATTACAATAATCTGTGGGAGAATTCCCCTTCTATTCCAGTTGGCCAGGGAAATGAGCATTGTCATCACTTCCTATTCTTACTGTTGGCCAAGACTGATCTTTGTAGAGGGAATACACTGTGCTCCTCCTGCTGGTTAGAAACCTCCCAAGAAACCATATGGTCTGTGAAACATGCTATCACAGGCTGAAAAGCTTAATAGGCAAGCTAACAACAAGGCTTCTTTCTGATCTATAATTCAGATAACTTCTTGGGCTGATATGTTTCTCCTTGTTTGACTGACCAATCAGTTATTATACTGATTTGGTCAATTTTTTTTTATCTTCTTGGCCTAGCCTATACCTTCAGCATTATAAGAGCTGACATTTAGTGAGACGATTCCATGTATCAACACTGTGCTTAGCTCTTTAAAACATAATCTCACTTAATCCCTACAGCATCACTTATGAGGAAGCTACTATTTTCATTTCCATTTTGCAGCTGGGGAAATTGACACTGGAACCAGTAGGGTCATTTACCCAAGGGCACATCACTGCTGGTTTATATACTTGTAGGTGACCTCAAGACTTAAAATTCCTGAAGCCTTAAGCAATCTATTCATTCAAAATTGAAAAGAGAAGACAAAGATGTGTGCAATAGTTAAACAGAGTACAAAGAAAATAAATAGCAGGATCATCATGGGAGGCCAAGTGATCTTCATGGAAGGGAGATATAAACTGGAAGTTGGGGCACCTGGGTGGCACAGTCGTTAAGCGCCTGCCTTTGGCTCAGGTCATGATCCCGGTCCTGGGATCGAGCCCTGCATCGGGCTCCCTGCTCAGCTGGAAGCCTGCTTCTCCCTCTCCCACTCCCCCTGCTTCTGCTCCCTCTCTCTCTGTGTCTCTCTCTGTCAAATAAATAAATAAATAATCTTTTTAAATAAATAAGTAAAAAAATAAAATAACTGGAAGTTGACAGAATGGGATTCCAATGGATGAAGAAGAGGGAAGAAGAGGAGGATACCTGAGTTGAGATGCGAAGGAAAGGGCAGGCATAGGAGAGAAAGGGCTGGGGGTGAGAAAACAGAATGAGCAAAGGCCTTCACACTGTATTAAGGTGAATATGGCATAGCAAGAGTTGCTTCAAGAACAAATGATATGTCACTGCATTATTAAATTGTATTCATCTTTGCTTACTGAAGAAGCAAAAACAAATTGGCTAAACAAAACTACTGCTTATTTTCTATGTTCTGCATTCTAGGGAAAGGGTGCACAATTGATATCAATGAGAAAAATGTCTATATATTTCCCTTGCACTTAGAGAGATTGAGAAAGGAGAGAGAAAAGAAGACTAAAGTTTTTGAAGGATCTTAAATATTTTTGTGTTGCTAAAGTATAAAGCCATTCATTTTAGAAGGGACATTTTTGAGTTTTTGATGAGTAAAGGGAAAGTATGAGTTGAGTAGGGAGTGGGAGGTTGAGGAAAGGGCTAATGGGGAGCCAAGTGGGGAGGTGAGTCAGTGAGACAGGGAGAGAGTGAAGAGGTAGGAGAGTGGAATTCTGCAAAGGAGGATAGCCTAATAGCAAAACAGCCTGGTGGGAAGAGATAGAGGGAGCATGTAGATTGGTGTCTGAGCATATCTACTTCCAGTCCCTCTCACACTGAACCTGCAATATTTTGTAACATACCTAATATCTTGGACGATGGTGTTGGTGTGTGGGATTCACACAAGAGGGATGAGTTCCATATTCAGATCTGTGTAATAGAGAGGGATGAGGACTGTGTGGGAACTGAGACCCAAGGGAGATTATGAGCTCAGAGAGTGCATGTGTGTGAGCCAGCAGTGTCCAGGAGAGTCCCTGTGTCCCAAGAGACAGGGGCATCTGAGGGGCTGCTGGACTTCCCACAGAATGTAGAGTAAAGGGACCAAGCTATTAAACAAATCTCAAGGATAGGGAGACCTCAGCTGGCACTTGGCCCTTCACAGATACCACTGTAGAAATATCTTATAATGTTAGATTATTATTCACACAAAGTAATTGCTGTTTTGGTTTTGCTGTTTTTGCTTTTACCTGCTGTCTCTGACAAAAAGTCAGTTAGAAACAGATACTCCTAGGGAGTAACTGGTACTTTCATTATTTATGGCTTGGTTTCATGATATATATGGTCTCCTTCCCTTTCTCTTTTTACTGATCTCAACAGTATTTGAAAATTGGTATGCAATGTAGCTATTTACACAGTGGTCAATTTTGTAATTTCCCCTTCCAGAGACAGAGGCTCCCTTATGAGCCAAAGAAAAATTCTCTCCCTCTCTTCTTTTCCTGTGCTCCTCAAGTCTCTCCCTAGTGGTCCCCATACTACTTGTCCTCACCTCTCTGATAAGCAGAGTCATGGGCATAACCTCACCCTCACCCAGCCCTGCCCTCCCAGGACACCTCTGTGGTTGAGTTTCTCACACACCTCTACTGACAACTGATGTGACAGCTCCAACCTTTCTGCAAAGTTCTAAACCATTGACCAGCTCCCCCAAACCCCTTCCCTACCACACACACCCAAACCTGAATTATTCTGAGAACTGTTGATTCAGATTTCAAATGAGGACACATGAGTAGCAAAGAATAGAGCTGAAGATAGTCAAGGCTGCATTCTCTAAACTCAGATGAAAACACCATTGAAGTAGGTTATTATTATTTCCACTTTACAAATTAGGAAACTGAAGCTGCTTCTGCCTAGGAGGGGGAAAGCAGAAGGAGGAGAATGCTCTAAGTGTCCTACCAAAGCTCTCCAGATGGAGACACTGTAGTATGCCCCTCATTCTGCTTCAGCAGCCATGGAATGATCTGTTAAGCAGAGAAAAGTCCTCACTTTGAACACTTTGATTTCTTTAGAACTCAGTTTCTAAAGACGTTCTTCTAAGAAGAAATTTTCTTCTTTCTAGGGGACTCCCAGCAGAGTTCACACATCCTGGCTACTTTGGAAAATGCTCAGGTTATGGGCCAGATCAACTAAAACTAGCCAGGTGGCAACCTGGGGCTGCAGGTGCATATGGGGGACTAGAAGACACAGGAACACTAGGACCTACAGCATGGAGACACCAAGAAATTACTGTGAAACTATCAATGGACTCTTGCTGTTCATCTAGAGAAAAGGAAGATGTGGTCAGTGGAGGGGCTGGTTCCCAGTTGGCCTTTTTGTTTTTATTAGTTACCTTGCTTAATTTCATTGCTACCTGATAACAAACAAAACACAAAGCCACTTTGTACTTGTCTGGCATGCCTATACTTTAAACTAATCATAGGAATTTTAGGTCCAGAGAGAGAGTATATGTAGTACAGGGAAGAAGCACCCAATCTGGTATTAGGAGACATTGTTTGAATGCTCTATTTGTGGTAACCTTCAGCAAGTTACCATACCTCTTTGATTGAATTTTTAGATCTATAAAACAGGAACTATCTATCCCAGACTAACTGTGAGGATTACCTTGGGTCATGAAAAGAGTCTGGGAGCTGCAAAACGTGTGTTAAATAATTTAATGTGTTGGGGGCCTGGGTGGCTCAGTCGTTAAGCATCTGCCTTCGGCTCAGGTCATGATCCCAGGGTCCTGGGATGGAGTTCTACATCGGACTCCCTGCTCGGCGGGAAGCCTGCTTCTCCCTCTCCCACTGCCCCTGCTTGTGTTCCTGCTCTCGCTGTCTCTGTCTCTGTCAAATAAATAAATTAAATCTCTAAAAAATAATATTAATTTAATGTGTCAAGGATTGAAGCAACAGAACTCAGACTTAGGGCCTATCTGAAGTATGACTGGGAAGTTCGTCTTCAGCTTCCTTTTTCTGAAAATTTGCTCCCACTTAGTGGTTTCTCCTGCGCAATTCAGACACCAAGTGTCTGGATATCCTGCCTACTGCACTGACTCTCAAGAAAAATATCAGAAGAAATTATTGCCATGTTCTTTCAGAGTAGGAAGATTCTCGCTCCTCAAGGTGCCTTTTCTGGGCAGGTGTATAGTCACTGTATAATCAAGGGATGTTTTCCCAGAGCATCATTTTTATTCCATGATAAATCATTTTAAACATTGTTTTTATATTTTAAATACTTGGACATGTCAGGAAGTAAAATGAAGAGCTCATTAGAATTTTAAAAGATTTTTTAAAAAGAACCTTAAAGAAGTGTTCCCATTTAAGACAGATAGGCATTTCAAATGCTTTTCCCAAGCTCTGAAGATGTTTAATTTCTGGTACAACTTCCTCAGCTTATTTGATCAGAGAGAAAATTAGGACCTAGAGAAATGAAGGGAGACTTGCCTATGTCCTTGCTATCTCCTCCTACAAGGAAGAGCTCCAAGAGCAAAGATTTCTGTGTTGTTCTGTGATATATCCGCACTGTCTAAAACAATGCCTGGTAACAATAGCTGTCACTCAGTAAGTATTTATTGAACAACTAAATTAATTTTAAGAGGGAAGAAAACTAGGTAAGCCTCTTAGTTTCCTAGGGGATATCCACATTAACTTAAAGAATGGATCATGACATTTCCAGGAGCAGATAAAGATGAGATTTTTGATATCCAATTCTGATCCTATAAAATAAGAGTCTTTTTCTGTGGTAAAACTGACCCAAGCATTTCCTTAGAGATGAAAAGCCCTTCTTTCCTTAAGACCCTTATTAAAGCAGGAAATACCCTAAGATATTCAGAGATTATTTCTCACTGAGATTAGGAGTGAGTTTCACCACGTATAATTTTTTTATAATGAGATTATATCACTTATAAAATAAGAATTAACTTTAGCACTTTATATGTATCAACAAAAGTGAGTGCTACACAAATGATGTCTTTGCACCTTTCTTTAGTGCCCAAACAAGATGTTGATTGGCACCTCCGGGGAACATGTATGCTAGCATACTGCTGTGTGTAGTGCTGGCCTCTTTCTTATTCCCAGAGGGGAAAGTGGCTCATACCAGCTTCATGGCTGGCCCTGCCACATGGGTGGTTTAACAGTGTCCCCAGCCCTCCAAGATTTTGTTAGAAAGAAAACCAGTTGGCTGACACATAACCAAACCATGACAGCCTTAATAGAACTTTCCTCACTCGGGACGCCTGGGTGGCTCAGTCGGTTAAGCGTCTGCCTTCAGCTCAGGTCATGATCCCAGGGTCCTGGGATCGAGTCCCGCATCGGGCTCCCTGCTCTGTGGGGAGCCTGCTTCTCCCTCTGCCTCTGCCTCTCTCTCTCTATCTCTCATGAATAAATAAATAAAATCTTTAAAAAAAAAAAAAAAAGAACTTTCCTCACTCTTCAGGTCATCTACTCCACACCTGTGCCACACTTTCTTCTTTTGTGGAGCTCTGTTCCTTGTCTCTGCTGAAAGCATTTCCCTTCATGGCTGACATTTCTCTCCATAAGATCTCAGAGCTCTGTCTTTGCAGAGTGAAATGAACACAAGACATGAAGAGATTTTTGTTTTGTTTTGTTTTGTTTTGTTTTTTGTTTTGTTTTGTTTTAGGGAGATAACAATCTTTGTTAGGGTAATACCATCCTAGACTGCTTGGAGTGGGGAAGGTGAAGCTTCAGGAATTGTTGGCTACTCTGCAAAAGTAGTTCAGAGGAATTTGAGAGTGGGGGCTAGGAAAGATTTGAGGAAAAAGAAGGAAGACAGAGAAGGTACAGAGCTACAAATCAGAAGATTGAAGTCTGGAGCAAAAAGCAGGTAGGTCTATAAGAAATTCATGGACTAGGTTGATGAAAGATTTTTAAAAATAGAGCTATCAAAAAAAAAGGGATGGCTGTCTACTCTTTTATTTGTGGGTCTGTATTTCCAACCTTCTCTAAAGACTTATACACATATAAATGCCCTATGTAGAAGATTTTAGGGGACACTGGGAAAAAGGAACTGTCAAAGCAGAGTCTGCCCAGGGTAGGAAGGAGAGTTTGGCTATGGCAGGTGAAGGGCAAAGAGGGGTCTTAGCAGAGCAGATGTGTGGAGGCAGACGTGACTTCTGAACACATAATATCCCAAAGAGTCCCGGATGGGAAAAATGCTACTTTTCCCATGTTGAGGGGTTGAGCCATATTTTATTTAAACTTTAGAGAACAGCGTGACTGTAGCTGATACTTCAGTTCCACTTCCAGGTATCTTCCTAAGAATAAGAAGAGTTTAAATTCTGTGGAAATTCTAGAACTTCCCTTTTACATTTAAACAAGATTCCTCTGCTTCCATATCCTGAAATCCTTAAGAGAAGCTAATAAACATAAGCATATTTATATTTCATTCTATGCATAAAGGACCTCCTTGAGTCAACAAGCATTTATTACACATTTGCCTAGGGCTCAGACCTATAGAAAAATAAATGTCACTGTCCTTAATAATCTTATAACCTAATTGAAAATATAGAATAAAACAAATGAAGATTTGGTGACATCTGTTTTAGTGTCAAGTCCTGATTTGTATGGTGCCGGGTTGGGAGGAGGTGAGGAAGATGCTAAGCAGGACAAGATTTAAAGAAAGGAAAGATCCTGGCATACAAAGGGGGCCTGGAAAAATTTCGGTGAGGGAGTGGAACTTGGAGAAGAATTTGAGGACTGACTACTGATGTAGAGAGCTGCACAGAACTTCTCAGCCTCAGACCTATTGACATTAGGGACTAGAAAATTCTTTGCTGTGGGGGCTGTCCTGTGCATTATAAGATGTGTAGCATTGTTCTTGGCCTCTACCCTCTAGATGCTGGTAGCACCCACTCCCCAGTTGTGACAACCAAAAATGTCTTCAGACATTGCTACAAGTCCCCTGGGGACATAATTGACCTTGGCTGAGAACAACATTTTGAGTAAAGGAAATAGCATATGAGTTCCAGGGAGAAAGAAAGTTAATTGACAGAGGTGAGTTCTGGTGCAGGCCTCCCTACAGGAGGTTTGACTGAAACAATTCCTGGACAAGGTTGAAATTACATCACAACCAGGGACCAGTAAGGCACCAGAAGCTAGTGAAGCTATGAGAGACTTTCCAAGATCATTCTTCATTCCCATTTGGCTTGAATGTGTCCGGTCCTCCAACCACCTGGTGAGAG
Organism: Mirounga leonina; assembly: GCF_011800145.1. NCBI lineage: Eukaryota > Metazoa > Chordata > Mammalia > Carnivora > Phocidae > Mirounga > Mirounga leonina. Next base: position 2,017,104 of record NW_023270709.1, on the reverse strand, counting down.
AAGGCATCTTGGAGTCTAGGCACTGATGTCCTCTTAATCAGAATTGTCCCTGCCTGCTCAGTCAGTTGTGTCATTCATCTGGCCTACCTCCAGCTGAGTCAAGAAATATGCATCAGGCACACAATGGGTGACAGATATTTTGCTATGTGTGGAAGATAAAATAATATGAGCATTCCTCCTCTCACCCAAGAAGCTCACAGCAAGTTGTAGGATAGTCCATGACAGAGATGAGCACAAGACCACCAGGGATTGGGGTGGGCTGGCAGGGAAGGCTTTCAGAAGGATGGGACTTGAATTAAGCCCAGAAGCTTGGATGGTTTTAAACAGGTCAAGGGAATATAAAACAAGGCCAATTCAGACAGGAGGAACAGCAAGAGTCACACTTTGAAGGCAAGATAGCTTAGCAATAATGATGAAGGGAGAGAGGAGATGTTATAAATATCAGGGAATAGTTATTAGGAAACAGTCATGTAACCAGGAGTGATATTCAAAATACTCAACAACTGATAAGCAAGGGAACTAACCCATCAGAATGATGGTACCCCAGTCAGAAGGATAAGATCTGTAGACAAGCAACAGAACTCTCATGGAGCCAGCTGGGGGACATCACCAAGGAAGCCCAGAAAATGGAATGGATGCTGCTCATTTCAAATATTTAATTAGTGTATGAATAGATTCTACAACAGAAACAATCTATTCATACACTATTTAAATATTTGAAATAAACTTTTATTTATTTAATTAATGTGGAATGATGGAAATATATATTGGATGAATTTTTGGTTTGTCAGTTCAGAGCAGTATTACTTGGAAAGACAAGCAGATCCTAGGGACAAAAGAGATGGGCCCTTGCCTTTGCTTGTGTAAGGAGGGAGCAAGGAGACTTGGGCAAGTGACTTAACCTTCCACTGCTGTAGTTTCCTCATCTGAATAGAGAGATAATAAAATCCAGCATAAAGGCTATTGTGAGAATTAAACAGAATATGTGTAAAGACCCTGGCACAGAGAAGATGCCCAAGAAGAACAATAATAATAAAAACATTAAATTTGATTTAATTTATATTCCTCTGTTAGACTTTTCATAACAATTTCTATTCACACAGGTACACACTTATAAAAACAAACAGAATTTGAAGGACTCTCTACCTCTTCCCACAGCTTATTAAGTAAGTCAAACTTTAAGGTCTCCAGTGTGGTGGAGAGAAAGCCTGGAGTGTGTATGCCTGTACTGACAGCAAGTCCAGGCTGTGGATGATAGGAGGAACTGCGTATCTGGATTTGGGAGGTGAGAATTCTACCACTGAACCATCAATGCCGTATCCTAGATTTGTATGTGAGATTTCCCTATTTGCTTATTTTTTATTTTTTTAAATTTTATTATGTTATGTTAGTCACCATACAATACATCATTAGTTTTTGATGTGGTGATCCACAATCCATTTTTTGGTATAACACCCAGGGCTCCATTCAGTACGTGCCCTCCTTAATACCCACCACCAGGCTAACACATCACCCCTCCCCCCTCCCCTCTAAAACCCTGTTTGTTTCTCAGAGTCCATAGTCTCTCATGGTTCATCTCTCCCTCTGATTTCCACCCCTCCTTCATTTTTCCCTTCCTTCTCCTAATGTCCTCCATGCTATTCCTTATGTTCCACAAATAAGTGAAACCATATGATAATTGACTTTCTCTGCTTGACTTATTTCACCTAGCATAATCTCCTGCAGTCCCATCCATGTTGATGCAAAAGTTGGGCATTCATCCTTTCTGAGAGCTGAGTAATATTCCATTGTATATAGGGACAACATCTTCTTTATCCATTCATCTGTTGAAGGGCATCTGGGCTCTTTCCACAGTTTGGCTATTGTGGACATTGCTGCTATAAACATTGGGGTGCATATGGCCCTTCTTTTCACTACATCTGTGTCTTTGGGTTAAATACCCAGCAGTGCAATTGCTGGGTCATAGGGTAACTCTATTTTTAAATTTTTGAGGAACCTCCACACTGTTTTCCAAAGTGGCTGTACCAACTTGCATTCCCACCAACAGTGTAAGAGAGATCCCCTTTCTCCACAACCTCTCTAACATTTGTTGTTTCTTTCCCTGTCCATTTTTGCCATTCTAACTGGTGTAAGGTGGTATCTCAATGTGGTTTTTTTATATTTTTTTTTTTATTTATTTATTTGAAAGAGAGAAAGCAAGAGCGAGAGAGAGAACACAAGCAGAGGGAGTGGGAGAGGGAGAAGCAGGCTTCCCGCTGAGCAGGGAACCCGATGCGGGGCTCGATCCCAGGACGCTGGGATCACAACCTGAGCCGAAGGCAGACACTTAATGACTGAACCACCCAGGCGCCTCTCAGTGTGGTTTTGATTTGAATTTCCCTGATGGCTGATGATAATGAACAATTTTTCATGTGTCTGTTAGCCATTTGTATGTCTTCTTCAGAGAAGTGTCTTTTCATATCTTCTGCCCATTTTTTGACTGGATTATTTGTTTTTTCTGTGTTGAGTTTGAGAAGTTCTTTATAGATCTTGGATACCAGCCCTTTATCTGTAGTGTCATTTGCAAGTATCTTCTCCCATTCTGTGGGTTGCCTCTTTGTTTTGTTGACTGTTTCCTTAGCTGTGCAGAAGATTTTTATCCTGACTAAGTCCCAAAAGTTCATTTTTGCTTTTGTTTCACTAGCTTTTGGAGACGTATCTTGGAAGAAGTTGCTGTGGCCGATGTCAAAGAGGTTACTGCCTATGTTCTCCTCTAGGATTATGATGGATTCCTGTCTCACATTGAGGTCTTTCATCTATTTTGAGTTTATCTTTGTGTATGGTGTTAGAGAATGGTCGAGTTTCATTCTTCTGCATGTGGCTGTCCAATTTTCCCAGCACCATGTATTGAAGAGACTGTCTTTTTTCCATTACATGTTTTTTCCTGCTTTGTCAAAGATTATTTGACCATAGAGTTGAGGGTCCATATCTGGGTTCTCTATTCTGTTCCATTGGAAATCAAAGAAGAACTTAAACAATTCCCTATTTGTTTAAATGGAGGCAATTCAATTCTCCTTTTTTCAGAGGGCAAGATGGGTGTGGGTAAAGTCACTGCCTGAGACTGCATAATCTTCACTAACAGCCTGGAGAGTTCTTTCCAGATACATTAGAATGTAAATAAATACATAAAATTATAGGTGTATTCTCCTTTTCCATTGTGTGCTTACAAATGCACAATATTGCTATAGCATAATTTATTTAACAGTTTGCTATTGATGGAAATCTAAGTTGTTCCTAATTTTCACTGCTGCATTGCTGTTGGTGCCCATGTTTGTACATGTTTTTGCAAACTCCTGTGAGTGTATCCATATGATATATTGCTAAAAGTGAATTGCTGATTAAAAGCTTATACACATTCTACATTTTGCTATATATTCCTAATGATCCTCCAGAATGTGGTACAACTTTACACTCATATGGAAAATTATGACAAGCCAGTGTTTCTTAAAACTTAATATCCACAAGAATCAGTAAGAGGTTATTACGAGAGGTCACTGGCTGAACTCCACCTGCCCAGAAATTTTGATTGCTAAGTCTGAGGTGGGCTCCATATATGTGTCTTATTTGTTTGTTTTTTTAACATTTTCACACAGTAAGTTTGACTTTAGAGGAGGTTGAGTATACAGGTCTGTGAATTTTAACACAGGTAATAGATTTGTAGAACCAACAGAAGAGTTTCATTACCCTAAAAAGTTTCTTCACGCTATCAAGTTATAGTCACTCCTTATCACCACCTCAAATCTCTGGTGAGCACCAATATTTTCTCTATTACTATTAATTTTTTTTCAAGTCTAGAATCATTTTGTATATAACCTTTTGAGACTGGCTTTTACACTTTGAATAATGCCTTTGAGATCCATCCACGTAGTTGCCTGTATCAATAGTTTGCTCCTTTTCATTTCTAAGTAGTATTCCCTGGTGTGGGTGTGCCAAGTTTGTCAGTTCAACCATTAAAGGACATGTGGGTTGTTTCCAAGTTTGGGGAATTGCCTTTTAAATAAACCCACCAAATGATTCTGATGCAAAAGGTCCTCAGATCATGCTTGGAAAACCAATCCTGACATTTTCCCAAAAGTGGATATGAGCAATCTTAAATTTTTGTTCATCTGATAAGTGGAAATGCTGTCTTATTATCAGATTTGCATATCTCTGATCCTCAGGGGATTGAGAATCTTTTAAAATCCATATTAGCCATTTGTAATTCTTCTGTGAATTGTCTACTTATATCCTTTGTCATTTTTTGAAATTGAGCTGTTTTTGCTTTTCATGTTTGACTTTTCATGTTTTACTTTTTCATGTTGACCACCATCTCATGGTGGTTTTTAAATTTATTTCATTGCTAAATAGCTTATTGGACAAGGAGGAGAAAGTAGGCATTAGCAAGGGAGGATGAAGTGATATGTTTCAAAATGGTCCATTTAAGTTATCTAGATAGATAATTCTGTTGCCAGTCCTTTGTTGGAATCCCATCTGAAGGCCTAGGAATTTGGGTCAGTGTGAGTCACACTGATTATTCCTCAACATATCAAAACATGATAAGAAAGCAGCAGGCTGCAATACATACATACATACATACATAATAAAATACAACAAGGGGTTAAAATTCTTAACATAAAAGTCTCCTAAAAGTCACTTTGGAAAATAGTGTGGAGGTTCCTCAAAAAATTAAAAATAGAGCTACCCTATGACCCAGCAATTACACTCCTGGGTATTTACCCCAAAGACACAGATGTAGTAAAAAGAAGGGCCATATGTACCCCCGTGTTCATAGCAGCAATGTCCACAATAGCCAAACTGTGGAAAGAGCCTAGATGCCCTTCAACAGATGAATGGATAAAGAAGATGTTGTCCCTATATACAATGGAATATTACTCAGCCATCAAAAAGGATGAATACCCAACTTTTACAACAACATGGATGGGACTGGAGGAGATTATGCTAAGTGAAATAAGTCAAGCAGAGAAAGCCAATTATCATATGGTTTCACTTATTTGTGGAACATAAGGAATAGCATGGAGGACATTAGGAGAAGGAAGGGAACAATGAAGGAAGGGGAAATCGGAGTGGGGAGATGAACCATGAGAGACTATGGACACCGAGAAACAAACTGAGGGTTTTAGAGAGGAAGGGGGGTGGGGGAATGTGTTAGCCTGGTGATGGGTATTAAGGAGGGCATGTACTGCATGGAGCACTGGGTGTTATATGAAAACAAGGAATCGTGGATCACTACATCAAAAACTAATGATGTATTGTATGGTAACTAACATAATAAAATTAAATTAAATTTAAAAATAAAAATAAGGGCGCCTGGGTGGCTCAGTTGGTTAAGCGACTGCCTTCAGCTTGGGTCATGATCCTGGAGTCCCGGGATCGAGTCCCGCATCGGGCTCCCTGCTCAGCGGGGAGTCTGCTTCTCACTCTGACCCTACCCCCTCTCATGCTCTCTCTATCTCATTCTCTCTCTCAAATAAATAAAATCTTTAAAAAATATATTAAAAATAAATAAAAATAAAAATAAAATAAAATAAAATAAAAACCACAACTTATTTTCAGCTGTATTAGTTTTGGTTCTATGCATTAAAGGGTCCTTTACTTTTGGTTATTGCAGCTGTTTTCCTGTGGTGGGCATAATTTTCATTGTTAATAAGTCTGAAAATTAAGAGATGTTTAAAAAAAGACCCCTGCATAGGGGCGCCTGGGTGGCTCAGTAGTTAAACATCTGCCTTCATCTCAGGTCATGATCCCAGTGTCCTGGGATCGAGCCCCAAGTCAGGGTCCACACTCAATGGGGAGTCTGCTTGAGATTCTCTCTCTCTCTCTGCTCCTCCCTCTGCTCACTCTTGCTCTCCCTCTCTCTCTCTAAATAATAAAATCTTTAAAAAAAAAAAAGAATAGATGCCCTATAACTGGATGCAACAAATTAATGAGAATACCCTTAACCCTGTCCTAGTGGCAAATCAGATTTTTCTGGCCTCACTGAGGCAAGTGTTACACCATTATTTTACACAAAGCATTTCCATCCCACATTTCTCTCTGTTTTGGATTCAAGTGGTCTGTGTGGATAATCAGGCAAAGACACTGGCCCTGAGGGAGATTTAATCTCCACCAAATGGGCCTGGGGGCTGGACCAGATCAGTAGTTTGGAGAGTGTTGCAAGCTATGGATCCATTTTATTAATAATTGCCATATGGCTTTCACATGTTGAAAAGAAAAAAGTGGCTCCAGAATTGTTTTCTGTTACGTTTACTGCAATTTATAAATATTGCAGTTGTATTATGGAAGTCACTGACTCTTAGAGGCTGATCTGAAAAGAAAACCATTATTTTTACCATTATATCTAAGAGAAATTACTTAGGATTCCAAACATCTAGCCTATTGTTATATATAGAATAACATAATAGAAAACTGAGTAATGTTTGAAGTGTATTGTACTTTGAGGAGCCATGAAAATGTAAAATTGGTTGCTTGAGTAGTAAATTGTCTTGGACTATTCTGCCTTTTGAATTCTTGAGCTTAATATTTTAAAACAGTTTTGTGCAGTTTTTCACCTGCCTCCTCCCACCGTAAATTCAGTTTCCATTTCTGGGAGCATTCTTTCTGTTTTAAATACCTTCTGTTAACTAGTTTTTAGTTAGTAAGTAGGACTGTCACATTTGTTAGAATTGGGCCTAAAGGGTAAATAGATTTTTATGAAGGTGAAGGTCACACTCATGTATGATGCATAAACTTTGTAGCATCTGTTTTTCTGTTTAGAGATCTTTTGTTCTTTACTCCTAAATTTGCTACTGGATTTCAGATAGTTGAAACTGGAGCCTAAATCTCTGAAGGTTGGTTTGTTTGTTTGTTTTGGTAGGTTGTTTCAATTCATTTTATTGACAATTTCCGACACATATTTGTCATGATTTACTGTGTGACATTATTACATTTTACATTTTACATTTTTTTAAACTTTCCCTCTTACAGAGAGATTAACTTTAGGAGTTGCTGGATAACTCTCTATGTGAAGGCATCGAAAGACCCCTTTTCTCCCTTAGACTAAGAGGGGTTGGAGTTCAACTTCTAAGTATATTTTGCCTTATGTTCATCTCTAATCATATAATCTTTTCCCTTCAAAAAAAGTTATAAATTCTCTTTAAGCAACTTTCTAATACTGTCTAAACAGAAGCTTGATTTGGGGTATGTGAGTGAAACCTGAGTTCATCCCTTAAATAAAGCACCCAAACTAAACTACAGGACCAACAAATCAGTGCTATCTCATCTCAACTCATCCCATCCTATCCATCCATCATCCATCCATTCATCCATCTATCTGACACAGTTTTTATTTCATACCTATCAGATGCCAGGCACTCTGACTGATTCTTGGAATGCAAAGGAAAACAGATTCACAGAATGTGAATCTCACATTCAAGTGGAAAAACTGAGACCAATAATAGGATCTACTCAATATATCAAGTGATGCCTGAGGACCTCACAGAGGAGTAGAATTGGTATGATTAAAAGCCAACAATTCATGGTTATGAGATGGTAAATATATCTCAGTGTCCCCTGGACCTGGGTCGAAGCACTCCCTCCTCCACAGGCCTCCTTCAGAAAGAAGTCATATGACCATTTCCTATAATGAATTCGCCAGTATCAACCAACCTATACCCAGCACGTGATTTTTCTATGTGGTAATAAACCTAAAGGGTGGAATTCAAAATATCTTTGTTTATTATAATTTATGTGGTTTGGGTTTTTCTTAAATAAGATAGTGACAGGCACAGACAGAGACATCAGGGAGTGTATATGGTTCTGGAAAACACAAACCATGAAGCTAAAGGTAAAAGACCAAATACTCTCAATGTCAGAAAGATTCCATCCTCCACAGCTATAGCAGGTGACTCATGAAGTACAGCTTTCTTTTCAGGTATTTTCATTTCAGTATCCTTTTGAGGTGCATGACTTTCCAGAACAATTCTGAGGTTTGTCATTGCAGAAAGGTCAGTGTTCCTCATTCCAAGGCCACTGCTATGGAACAGATGAGCTGGGGACCAAGTGTGTTTCTAGATTCCCATTCAAGGAGCCCAAGTTCTTGATGAATCCCCTTAAATCTCTTCTCTACTTCTAGACTCTGATGATGGCCTTCAGTGAAGAGGCAAGAGGAGACTTTTAGTGAAATGGAAAAAATGGTAATTATGCAATGTTTAGTGACCAAAAGCTGGCTACAAACACAGTATATATCATCTGATACAACTGCATATGAATGGAATAGTACAAAAACAGCTACCAAAATGTTAACAGTTATTATATTTTCTTCTTGAAGTTTTATAGTTTATGTTTCACCTATAAGTCTACAATCCATTTTGAGTTATCTTTGGTATCAGGTATGAGGTATGGCTTGAGGCTAATCTTTTGGCATATGGATGTACAGTTATCCTAACACTGTTTGTTTGTTGAAAAGACTCTCCTTTCTCAAACTGTTTGTGTACTTTTGTTGATAGTTGATTGACCATATTTGTGTAGGTCTATTTCTGGACTCTACTGTAATTCATTGATCTTTTTGTCTAACTTCAGGTCAATACCACACTATTTTAATTAGTGTAGCTATATAGTAATTCTTGAAATAAGTAGTGTGAGTCCTCCATCTTTATTCTTCTCATTTCCTTATTTTAGTTTTGCTAAAATATTTCAGATATTAGGTATTTAAGGCATTATGAATTTCTCTCCTTATATTTCATTACACAATGACATCACAAGCCACCACTATAATCCTTAACAACATTAATAATAATTCCATATTGTCCTACAATTCTTGGTACCTTTTCATATTTCTAGAAACAAATATCTTTTAATACTTCATTTCTATTTTTAAGTTTTTGAGGATTTTTCATACTGTTTTCCACAGTGGCTGTACCAGCTTGCATTCCTACCAACAGGGCATGGGGGTTCCTTTTTTTTTTTTTTCACTAAAAATTAGTAAATTTTTATTTTAAGCAAAGTATACATTTAATTTGTTTAACCCTTATTATAACACCATAAGTTAGAAACCATCCCACATCCCATTTTACAGAGGAGAAAAATGAGCCACCACGACGTTAAGTAACCAGAAGCACCATCCCTATTCGGGAATCTCAAAATCACTGCCAGATATTCTACTTTAGAATTCAAAAATCTCTTGACTGATTTTCTTTTTTTTTTTTTTTTTTGCCTTATATTTGTCTTTTTTTTTTATTCTTATGTTAATCCCCATACATCATTAGTTTTAGATGAAGTGTTCCATGATTCATTGTTTGTGCACAACACCCAGTGCTCCACGCAGAATGTGCCCTCCTCAATACCCACCACCAGGCTAACCCATCCTCCAACCCCCCTCCCCTCTAGAACCCTCAGTTTGTTTTTCAGAGTCTATCGTCTCTCATGGTTCGTCTACCCCTCCGATTTCCCCCGCTTCATTCTTCCCCTCCCGCTACCTTCTTCTTCTTCTTCTTTTTTTTTTCTTAACATACATTGCATTATTTGTTTCAGAGGTACAGATCTGAGATTCAACAGTCTTGCACAATTCACAGCGCTTACCAGAGCACACACCCTCCCCAGTGTCCATCACCCCGTCACCCCATCCCTCCCACCCCACCCCCCACTCCAACAACACTCAGTTTGTTTCCTGCGATTAAGAATTCCTCATATCAGTGAGATCATATGATACATGTCTTTCTCTGTTCGACTTATTTCACTCAACATAATACCCTCCAGTTCCATCCACGTCGTTGCAAATGGCAAGATCTCATTCCTTTTGATGGCTGCATAATATTCCATTGTATATGCATACCACATCTCCTTTATCCATTCATCTGTCGATGGACATCTTGGCTCTTTCCACAGTTTGGCTATTGTGGACATTCCTGCTATAAACATCGGGGTGCACGTAGCCCTTCGGATCCCTACTTTTGTATCTTTGGGGTAAATACCCAGTAGTGCAATTGCTGGATCCTATGGTAGCTCTATTTTCAACTTTTTGAGGAACCTCCATACTGTTTTCCAGAGTGGCTGCACCAGCTTGCATTCCCACCAACAGTGTAGGAGGGTTCCCCTTTCTCCGCATCCCCGCCAACATCTGTCGTTTCCTGACTTGTTAATTTTAGCCATTCTGACTGGTGTGAGGTGCTATCTCATTGAGGTTTTGATTTGGATTTTCCTGATGCTGAGCGATATTGAGCACTTTTTCATGTGTCTGTTGGCCATTTGGATGTCTTCTTTGGAAAAATGTCTGTTCATGTCTTCTGCCCATTTGTTGATTGGATTCTTTGTTCTTTGGGTGTTGAGTTTGATGAGTTCTTTATAGATTTTGGATACTAGCCCTTTATCTGATATGTCATTTGCAAATATCATCTCCCATTCTGTCGGTTGTCTTTTGGTTTTGTTGACTGTTTCCTTTGCTTTGCAAAAGCTTTTTATCTTGATGAAGTCCCAATAGTTCATTTTTGCCGTTGCTTCCCTTGCCTTTGGCGATGTTTCTAGGAAGAAGTTGCTGCGGCTGAGGTCAAAGAGGTTGCTGCCTGTGTTCTCCTTTAGGATTTTGATGGACTCCTGTCTCACATTGAGGTCTTTCAACCATTTGGAGTCTATTTTTGTGTGTGGTGTAAGGAAATGGTCCAGTTTCATTCTTCTGCATGTGGCTATCCAATTTTCCCAACACCATTTGTTGAAGAGACTGTCTTTGTTCCATTGGACATTCTTTCCTGCTTTGTCGAAGACTAGTTGACCATAGAGTTGAGGGTCCATTTCTGGGCTCTCTATTCTGTTCCATTGATCTCTGTGTCTGTTTTTGTGCCAGTACCATGCTGTCTTGATGATGACAGCTTTGTAATAGAGCTTGAAGTCCGGAATTGTGATGCCGCCGGCTTTGCTTTTCTTTTTCAACATTCCTCTGGCTATGCGGGGTCTTTTCTGGTTCCATACAAATTTTAGGATTATTTGTTCCATTTCTTTGAAAAAAGTGGATGGTATTTTGATGGGAATTGCATTGAATGTGTAGATTGCTCTAGGTAGCATTGACATCTTCACAATATTTGTTCTTCCAATCCATGAGCATGGAACGTTTTTCCATTTCTTTGTGTCTTCCTCAATTTCTTTCATGAGTATTTTATAGTTTTCTGAGTACAGATCCTTTGTCTCTTTGGTTAGATTTATTCCCAGGTATCTTATGGTTTTGGGTGCAATTGTAAATGGGATCGACTCCTTAATTTCTCTTTCTTCTGTCTTGTTGTTGGTGTATAGGAATGCCACTGACTTCTGTGCATTGATTTTATATCCTGCCACTTTACTGAATTCCTGTATGAGTTCTAGCAGTTTTGGGGTGGAGTCTTTGGGGTTTTCCACATAAAGTATCATATCATCTGCCAAGAGTGAGAGTTTGACTTCTTCTTTGCCAATTTGGATGCCTTTGATTTCTTTTTGTTGTCTGATTGATGTGGCTAGGACTTCCAATACTATGTTGAATAGCAGTGGTGATAGTGGACATCCCTGCCGCGTTCCTGACCTTAGGGGGAAAGCTCTCAGCTTTTCCCCATTGAGAATAATATTTGCTGTAGGTTTTTCATAGATGGCTTTTATGATATTGAGGTATGTACCCTCTATCCCTATAGTCTGAAGAGTTTTGATCAAGAAAGGATGCTGTACTTTGTCAAAAGCTTTTTCTGCATCTATTGAGAGGATCATATGATTCTTGTTCTTTCTTTTGTTAATGTATTGTATCACATTGATTGATTTGCAGATGTTGAATCAACCTTTCAGCCCAGGGATAAATCCCACTTGGTCATGGTGAATAATCCTTTTAATGTACTGTTGGATCCTATTGGCTAGTATTTTGGTGAGAATTTTTGCATCCATGTTCATCAGGGATATTGGTCTGTAATTCTCCTTTTTGATGGGGTCTTTGTCTGGTTTTGGGATCAAGGTAATGCTGGCCTCATAAAATGAGTTTGGAAGTTTTCCTTCCGTTTCTATTTTTGGAACAGTTTCAGAAGAATAGGTATTAATTCTTCTTGAAATGTTTGGTAGAATTCCCCTGGGAAGCCATCTGGCCCTGGGCTTTTGTTTTTTGGGAGATTTTTGATGACTGCTTCAATTTCCTTAGTGGTTATAGGTCTGCTCAGGTTTTCTATTTCATCCTGGTTCAGTTTTGGTAGTTGATACATCTCTAGGAATGCATCCATCTCTTCCAGGTTATCTAATTTGCTGGCATAGCGTTGCTCATAATATGTTCTTATAATTGTTTGTATTTCTTTGGTGTTGGTTGTGATCTCTCCTCTTTCATTCATGATTTTGTTGATTTGGGTCATTTCTCTTTTCTTTTTGATAAGTTTGGCCAGGGGTTTATCAATCTTGTTAATTCTTCCAAAGAACCAGCTCCTAGTTTCGTTGATCTGTTCTACTGTTCTTTTAGTTTCTATTTCATTGATTTCTGCTCTGATCTTTATTATTTCTCTTCTCCTGCTGGGTTTAGGCTTTATTTGCTGTTCTTTCTCCAGCTCCTTTAGGTGTAGGGTTAGGTTGTGTACTTGAGATCTTTCTTGTTTCTTGAGAAAGGCTTGTATTGCTATATACTTTCCTCTTAGGACTGCCTTTGCTGCATCCCAAAGATTTTGAATAGTTGTGTTTTCATTTTCATTGGTTTCCATGTATTTTTTTAATTCTTCTTAATTTCCTGGTTGACCCATTCATTCTTCAGTAGGATGCTCTTTAGCCTCCATGTATTTGAGTTCTTTCCGACTTTCCTCTTGTGATTGAGTTCTAGTTTCAAAGCATTGTGGTCTGAAAATAGGCAGGGAATGATCCCAATCTTTTGGTACCGGTTGAGACCTGATTTATGACCTAGGATGTGATCTATTCTGGAGAATGTTCCATGGGCACTAGAGAAGAATGTGTATTCCGTTGCTTTGGGGTGGAATGTTCTGAATATGTCTGTGAAGTCCATTTGGTCCAGTGTGTCATTTAAAGTCTTTATTTCCTTGTTGATCTTTTGCTTAGACGATTGGGGGTTCCTTTTTCTCTACACCTTCATCAATACTTGTTGTTTCTTGTGTTTCTATTTCAACCATTCTGACAAGTGTGAGGTGATATCTCATTATGGTTTTTATTTGTATTTCCTTGGTGATGATTGAAGTTATGCATCTCTTCATGTGCCTGTTGGTCATCTAAATGTCTTCTTTAGAAAAATGTTTATTTAATTCCTCTACCTATTTTTTAATTGGATCATTTGGGTGTTTTTTCTGAGGGGGTGTCATTGAGTTCTATAAGTTCTTTATATATTTAGGACATTAACCCCTTATTGGATGTATCTTTTGTAAATATCTTCTCCTGTGCAGTAGGTTGCCTTTTTGTTTTGTTGATGATTTTATTTACTGGACAAAACCTTTTCATTTTGACGTAGTCCTACTAGTTTATCTTTGATTTTGTTTCCTTTGCCTTAGGAGACATCTAGAAAAATGTTGCTATGGCTGATGTCAGAGAAAATACTGCCTGTGTTCTCTTTTAGGATTTTTATTGTTTCAGGTCTCACATTTAGGTCTTTAATCCATTTTTTAGTTTATTCTTGTGTAGGATGTTAGAAAGTGGTCCAATTTCATTCTTTTGCATGTAGCTGTCCAGCTTTACCAGCCAACATTTATTGAAGAGACTACTTTTTTCCAATGCATTCTTGCCCTTTTTGTCATAGCTTAATTGACCATATATTCTGGGCTTATTTATGGGCTCTCTATTCTGTTCCATTGGTTTGTGTTTTTATTTTTGTGCCAGGACCATACTGTTTTAATTACTACAGCTCTGTTATATATCTTGAAATCTGGAGTTGTAATACCTCCAGCTTTGTTCTTCTTTCTCAAGATTGCTTTGGATATTTGAGGTCTTTTGTGATTCCATACAAATTTTAATATTATATGTTCTAGTTCTGTTAAAAATGTTGTTGGCAATGAGCATTGGGTGTTATATGCAACTGAGGAATTACAACTCTACATCTGAAACTAATGATGTACTATATGTTAGCTAATTGAATTTAAATAAAAAAGGTTGTTGGTATTTTGATAAAGATTGTGTTGTAGGTTCCTCAGAAAATTAAAAATAGAAATACTGTATGACCCAATAATTCTACTACTAGATATTTACCCAAGGTAAACACTAATTCAAAAATATGTATGTTGGGGTGCCTGGGTGGCTCAGTTGGTTAAGCAACTGCCTTTGGCTCAGGTCATGATCCTGGAGTCCCTGGATCAAGTCCCACATCGGGCTCCCTGCTCGGCAGGGAGCCTGCTTCTCCCTCTGACCCTTCCCCCTCTCATGTGCTCTCTCTCTCTCATTCTCTCTGTCTCAAATAAATAAATAAAATCTTTAAAAAAATGTATGATGTATGAACTTTTTTGTTTACTGTAGCATTATTTACAATAGCCAAAATATGGAAGCAACATAAGTGTCCATTGATAAAAAAAATGGATAAGGAGAATGTGGTGTATACACACACACACACAGGAATATTTTCTTTTCTAAAGATTTTATTTATTTATTTGAGAGAGAGAGAATGAGAGACAGAGAGCATGAGAGGGAGGAGGGTCAGAGGGAGAAGCAGACTCCCTGCCGAGCAGAGAGCCCGATGCGGGACTCGATCCCGGGACTCCAGGATCATGACCTGAGCCGAAGGCAGTCGCCTAACCAACTGAGCCACCCAGGTGCCCTCACACACAGGAATATTACACAGCTCTGAAGAAGGATGAGATTTTTGCCATTTGCGATAATTTGCCATTTGCCATTGTTGTCTAGAGGATATTATACTAAGTGAAATAAGTCAAAGTGAGAAAGACAAATATCACATGATTTCACTCATATGTGAAATCTAAAAAACAAAACAAATGACTAAACAAACAAAAAGCAGAATCAGACATATAAATACTGAGAATAACCTGATGGTTACCAGAGAGGAGGAGGGAAGTGGGAAGAGCAAAATGGGCAAAGGGGTGTGGGAGATAGAGTCTTCTAGTTATGGAATGAATAAGTCATGGGAACAAAAGACATGGCATAGGGTATATAGTCAATGATATTATAATAGCATTGTATGGTGACAGATTATAGCTCTAATAGTGGTGAGCATAGATAACATATAGAGTTGAATCATTATGTTGTACACCCGAAACTAATGTAACATTGTGTCAACTATGCTCAAAAAAATTGAAATAAAATATTTCTTGTTTCTCTCTCCCATTAAGATCTCTACCACCTTTCTAGAAGAAAATACAACAAAACAAATTCACCTGATATTACCCACCACATCTCTTCTTATTACTTCTTACCACATTCATTACAGAAAACCTCAGCGAAGCATCTACCCCAGAGAGTGCAGAAGGAGAATGAAATTTCTGATAATATATGATTTTTAATTTCACCATAACAAAATAAGTGGGCTATCTTCTATTTGCTGATATTTTGTTCTTGGGTGAAATTCAATGCATTGAAATTTTAGAAATCAAATTCCAATTTTATCTCTGAATTGCCTTGTGGTTTTGAACACATTCTCTCAGCATCTAACTAATCTTATGAGAATTATGCTTCCTCTGAATCCAAACTTGGGATTAGTAAACCACAAAAAGTTTTCCTGAAGATATTAAGTATATCACAAATACCCTTAGTGTGTGGCTTTGGGGGGAAAAGAGGCAACAATATAAGCATCATAGTCTATTTCTGGTGTCACAGTAAGTCACATAGGACAAGCACATAGAATTAGGTCCCTAAAAGGTCAATAAAAATCTAGGCATCCAGAGTAAAAGAATGATCAGAAGTATGCTGAATCATGATGCAGTTAAAAATGGGACTGGGGGAATTTTCTCAATCTTGTTAGTATGCTCAAGAGATTTAAAGTAAGACTAGAAAAAGGAAACAAAGAGGAGAGAGAGGAAGGAAAACCAAGCAGATGTGCATTAAGGAAGTTACTTTTTTGAAACGTGCAAGGTGTTTCTCTGAGTGGCATCCGATCTGGAAGACTAGTCACAACGTTCTAGGGAAATTGCGCTCTGCCTATGTGTAGGAGTCATTCGTCAGTGGAATGCCCCAAGGTGCTCCACTTCTTAAAAATTCATAAGGTAAAAAGTACAGACAGAATTTGTAATTCTCACCCTTATAGCTATCTCAGACAACAATTTGACTTAGGAATCATGTCCTGCTATGATGATGATTTAATCTCAATAATAATTGGTGACATTTGTGGAGTATTTACCATGTCCTGGTAACCTAAACACAATACATGTATTAATTCATTTAATCCTCACACAAACAACTCTAAAATGTGGATACTATTATTATTCTTTTTTTTATAGTTGAAGAAACTGAGGCCCAGAATCTTGCCAAGGTCACCCAGTTCAAAAGTGGCAGTGCTGAAATTTGAAGTTAAGTTTCTAAAACCAGAGTACAAAATTGTAATGTAATACCACCACTGTCTCACTAGTTTTCAGGCATTATCCATCATAAAATGTTCAGATTCTATGCAAACATGTGCACATGTGCATATGCGCATGCACATACACACATCCCACATGACAGCATCTCTTGGTTGTAAGTAAAATTAACATTAATTTGATCAATCAACACTGTCTCTGTTGGTTCCTCAGTTGCCTCCCATTCTGGGTAGCCACCACCATCTTGTGCCTGCCCTAGCACAAACAGATTCATTTCCATCTTGAGTCTTCAGGCTCCATTTTTGCCTCCTCCTAGAAGTCTTCCTCCCTTCTCTCTAAGTTCTGCTTTCCTCCAGGCCCTGCTGCAGGCCCAGTTCACTGAGCAGCTGATGCCAACTTCTCACTCCCTACACTGGTACTAGAAGTGCTCATTTCTTACCTCAACATGATCCACACTGAGCTTCACTGCAATTTACTTTGTCAAACAAGAGTCAAGCTGGCAAGTTAAAGTTGTTGTTTTTCTTTTTTTTTAAGATTTTATTTATTTATTTATTTGACAGAGAGAGACACAGCGAGAACAGGAACACAAGCAGGGGGAGTGGGAGATGGAGAAGCAGGCTTCCCGCGGAGCAGGAAGCCCGATGCAGGGCTTGATCCTACGGCCCTGGGATCATGACCTGAGCGAAAGGCAGACGCTTAACAACTGAGCCACCCAGGCGCCCCTAAAGTTGTTGTTTTCTTAAAGAACATTTTTATGTTTAGATATAACACATAAAAATGTGCCCTTAATAAATTATTATTAGCAAACAGTCTAGCCATCATCCAAGAGGAAAACTGTACACTGCAGGGATGAAAGGTGTTCAAGGTGTTCTAGGTGGAAACAACTGCAAGTACACAGGCTCTGACACAGGAGAGCTTGGTTGTAACCAGGCTACTGTGAGTAGTTTATACTGAACATTGTGCTCCTCCATGGACTGGGTTTAAGGTTGGCTTCCCAAGCATGCATCCTGGGTTGTCACACAAGATCTTGTGCTCAAAAGAACCACACACTTGGTCCTTTGCCATCACCATCTTGAGATTTTTTGAAAAATATTTTTTGATATTTTTTGTACAAGGAATCCCTCATTTTCATTTTGCACAGTGCCTGCAAATTATGTAGCTGGTCCTGGTTGGACCTGTCTTTAGAGTAGAAATGGCTGGTTCTCCTTCCATGTCAGTCCTTCACTGGCCTATTCTGATGGCTAGATGCTACAACCTTCTCCAACTCTAGTCCTAACACAAACCAAAGTAGGACCTTCAGAGAGAGAGCCAGCCCTTTTATTTCTGTCTTCTGCCCATACCCCAATAGCAATAGGCTCTCAAGGGCTTCTCCACCCATCACAGAATCTGGGGCTTCCATCATGAGCTGAGAGTGGCCCTTCTTTCTTCTGGGGACTTTTTATTTATTTATTTACTTATTTATTTATTTATGTATTTATTTAAAAGATTTTATTTTATTTACTTATTTTAGAGAGAGACAGAGAGCATGAGCAGGGGGAGGGGCAGAGGGAGAGTTAGAGAATCTCAAGCAGACTTGATGCTGAACCCAGAGCCTGATGTGGGGCTCGATCTCATGATGAGATCAATGACCTAAGCTGAAACCAAGTCAGACACTTAATCTACTGAGCCACACAGGCACCCCTCTTCTGGGAACTTTTAAACACTTGTGTATGTTGCTTGCATTTTCATTGTGAGGTAGCATCTGTCTCTAGTCTGGTGATGGCTGCTGTAGACAGTATGTGAATAAGCAATGACCTCTGATCTTGGGGGTTACCCTTTGGTCAATGATCTTTGTTATTTCTCTGTTGCTAAAGATAATCAGGAAGCCCATCGGTTAAGATGTTCTTGAGCCATGTTTTTTTACAGTACCCTGAACAATAGCCAGGGCTAAATCCTTGCCCTTTGGTCAGCACATTGAAAAACATCAGAATACTCCCTTACCTGCCTCCTGATAGGCCATGGTTGTCAGGGGCACAAGTGAATAAACCTACCCCAATTCCCCAAAGACTGCACCGTAGCCTCCCCGTGAAAATCTAAATCACTCTTCCTGTGTCTGTGGAGGTCTAAAATATAATACTTCTTTGAAAATAACTTTGAGCTACAGGGTGTAAAGTGGGAGATGGGGTGAGCTCCAGCCCTCTCTTCATTTTCTGATTAGCTAGAGGACATTTCTATGGTCACCTCAACCCTCCAAGTAAGGACAAAGCTAGGTGCAGCATTCCCCTTAAGAAGGAAGCCTCCGTCACACTGAGGCACCCTTCATCATTATAAGTGAATATTTAGTGGTGCTCCCAGCAGGTTCAGAACCTTACCCTTAGCATCATCATTCATTCATGAAGTCCTTAAGTCAGTCCCTCTTTCACTCACCAGATCATTGACTTATGTATTGCTTTATTCAACCAACATTTCCTGATATCTTATATGTCTCAGCCTTGTGTTGGGCAGAGAGGAGGACATATGGGAAATGCCAGTCATGGTCCTGCCCTCAAACAGCTCACAGCTTGCTTGGAGGGCCTCCACATACAAAAAATAATTAAAAACAAAAACAAAAACAAACAAACAAAAAACAGCTGTAAGGTACTGGTTGTAGAAAATCCTGGTAAAATTCTAAGAAGGGAAACATCAGGGAAGGTATCACTGAAGAAGTGCAATTTAGGCTGGCTTTGATGGTTTGTACAAGTTGGGGGTAGGTAGAAGAGGGCATTCTAGTCAGTGGAAATAGCAAGAAGGTTTGAAAACAAGAATATATACTTGATGTATATGTGAAACCTTTCTGGCTAACCTCTCCAGAGTGTGCTAATTTACCAGGGAGATATGGGGAGCTTTGGAACAAGGCAGAGACTTTCTAAGTTGATTTTGGAAGTACTAGAGGGTCACTCTGTGTGAGTCACTCTGTGTCCTTGAGCAACCATAACAATGCAACAAATCTAGTACTGTATGGTTTTAGGACTACAGCTTTTTGTAGGGAGGACTGGCTGGAGGAGGTGAGTCAGGGGGCAGAGGTCACCTGGAGAGGAAATGACAGACTACGGGGGTAGACATGGAGAGAAGCAATGAAACATAGCTAAAGATTGGGGAGGGAGAGGGAACACTTACAGCTAAGAGTAAGGTTTCTAGCTTGGGCATTGTTATGGGTTGAATTTTGTCCCTCTCAAATTTATGTCTTAATGTCCAATAACTCAAGATTTGACCTTATTTGGAGAGAGGGACTTTACAGGAGTTATCAAGTTAAAATACAGTCATTAGGGTGGGTTCTAATCCAATATGACTGCTGTACTTCTACAAAAGAGAGGTTTAGAGACAGACATGCACACAGGGAAATGTCATGTGAAGATGAAGGCAAGGATCAGGTATACCAAAGATTGCCAGAAAACTACAAGAGACCCTCAGATGGAACCAATTGCCAACACCTTTATCTCAGACTTCTGGTCTCCAAAGCTGTGAAAGAATAAATTTTTGTGTTTTTTTGTTTTTTGTTTTAAGAAAAGCAGAAAAGAAAGAACTGTGCTCTGAAATAACAAGAATTCACAGAAAGGCATCAGAGGCTTGTTTTTTCCTTCAGAAAACACCTGCAGAGATAAGGCCAATCTTGTATGAGAGTCCACATTCAAAGAAGAAGGAACTTTGCCCACAGGAGCCCTTACATTAAATTTCATGGAAAGATCTGGATTTGTTACATACATTAAGTACTATTAGCCAACTCAGGTTTCACTTCCATCAAGTAAAAGTTACTTAGAAAGAAAGAGTCAGTTTTATAAGATCACTGACAATATAAACACAATGATTTGGGATCTGGGGACAACTGTCATTAAAACAAAAATGTTTCATGATTGAGGAGTTAACCAAACATACCAGAGAGGGTGGCTTGCTCCTCTCACACAATCATGTAGCTCCCTCTAGAGGACCCCTTTGCCACTCAAAAGTGAGGGGGAAACTTTACGGTTTCACCCACATTAGTTGATCTATCTTCCTGTCAACTCCTGCTCATAACTGTGGGGAAAAGAGTCACTGAACACGGTCTGTGGGGTGAAACTCAGATGAAGCTTTCGGCTCAAATGCCTCTTCCTTTGTGAAGCCTTTTTGGATCTCCCCAAGTGGTTTGTCACTCGTTCATGTGTGTTGGTGCATTATGGCACAAAATATAATTTATGCATATCTGTCTTTCCCTTAAACCATGAACCCTTGAGTATATATTTCTTTCCTTATTCATTTTTGTCTTCTTTCACCTAGCCATGGTGCCTGGCACATAGTAAGTGTTCAGTAAATAGATGTTTGTTGACTTAATAAATCAATAACATGCTAGCAAATTCATTGTCTTCTTTCTACCACATACAAATAAAATATTGGCACTTTCAAGATTAATATCCTGTAGGTCAGTGGACTTTTTTATGATCTGTAAGAATGAAAATATTGGGGGATATTAACCTTTTACAGTGTAGATAGTTTAAAAGAGTTAAGGCATTGTGTTTCTTGGAAGAAATAATGTATTAACAGGAAAACTAAAATTCTAACATATGGTAAAATATAAGCATCTTTTGTCACAGATAAGCACAGGACCCAGTGGGAAAAAAAACATAGGGTAGTAAAGTTTTGATGTGTAATGTGTGATTTACTCATAAAGCCCAGAAGAGGCCTAGGGCTGCCAAGGGCAATGGGAAATTAGGGAAATTAAGCAAAGGGAATTTAGGGGCAAGGAACCACTCACTTAGTGGATCTGATCGGGACTGAAAAATCTCAGGCCTTCCAAAGGGAGTCACAAATAATGCAATACATTGTGCATGAGAAGCGGGGAGGGGGGGATTTCAGAGACCATTTGGTCCAGTCCTGTCACTAATGAGAATGCTCTGAGGATAATGTGATTGATTCAGAACCACACAACTACAAGACTCAGAACCCTCACGTTAGAATCATGCCTTCAGATTCAGGAGCATGAAAATGAGAACTCTGACCTCTTTGCTGCTGCAATGACCAACCCTTCTCTTTAAAGTTTGTTTGAGACCATGGGCCAGAGGGAGGCAGCTTTCTGAGCAGCCACTAGGCAGGCAGAACTGGCAAGAGTAGTGAGAAAGCTACGGTGGCTGAACTGTAAGGTGCTTCAGACCTAGAATCAGGGCAAGAAAGTTATTTTGGGGTTGGTTATGACTATTAGGTCTAGGATTTGGTTTTAGGTCCAAGCGTTATTCATAAGTAAGCTGGGTATGTGTCCTAGCTCTGCCACTTAGTAGCTGGCTGATCTAAACAGAGGGACTTACTCTTACGCTCTTCACTTTCCTCTTCTTCGAAACAATAGCTTAAGTGACTATGAGCTCGTATCAGCAGGACTACTTGTTCTTCTGATGCTCAGAAGCCGGTTGACTGTGGAAAAGTCAGTTACCTCTTTGTTCTTCAATTTTCTCAAATGTAAAATAGGAAAATAAAGCTACTTACTCACAGAGTAGGTGTGATGGTTAAACAAGTTAATACACATAAAGAGTGTAGAACAGTGTGTGGTACATAGTAACTCCTCAATAAGTTGCCTATTATTATTGTTGGCTTTGCTTTAAGGTTAACCAAAAAATAATAATAATAATACCCATAATCCTATCACTTTAACACACTGTTTTCTTTTTTTATTTCATCCTTCCATAATTTACCCATGTTTGTAAATATGTATATATTTATATTACAGTTTTAATATATGTATATATTATTACATATATATGTAATATATGTAATAATACATGTATAAATATATATTAGGGTTGTAACCATGACTCATATATACCTAATGTTCTGCTTTATTCATTTTACTTTATATCATAAACATAAACTTTGCACAATTTTCACAATTACCCTGCATACTTCACGGTGTTGCTGGACCATAATGGTTAGGCTTTTAGGTTGTTTTTAGCCTGTCTTTTTAAAAGCAAGATCAAGCCCTAAACACAATAAGGAGAATAAATTGGGCATGGGAAGAGATTCCATATGCCATTTTGCTTTTCAGGAGTGTACTTGCCCTTCCAACGCCCCTATTCTGCCACCACGTTTGGCATACTCATCCAAAGGAGAGAAGAACTCCTGGAGCATTCAAATACTTCCTGCTCAGAGAAGAAAATACCTGGTTCACTGCATCCCACTGTAGCAGTAACTTTGAATGCTATCCTACATCTCTGTAGGAGGGTTTCATTCCAAAAGAAAATGTCAAGGACAAGCAATAACAAAACCAAACTAAAGACTCTTTAATATTGTGCTTAGAGTCCTAGTTAGGATACTTTAGGGATATAGGAGCTGTACCTGTACCACAAATAATATTTCCATGCCATGGTGGCTGTTGGGATTGGTTGAAACCTTGCAGTAAGATTCTTCATCAATTTCTGCATCTCTGAAATACACAGTTCTTTTTTTTTATATAAAGATTTTATTTATTTATTTGAGACAGAGAGCATGAGAGGGAGGAGGGTCAGAGGGAGAAGCAGACTCCCTGCCGAGCAGGGAGCCCGATGCGGGACTCGATCCCGGGACTCCAGAATCATGACCTGAGCCGAAGGCAGTTGCTTAACCAACTGAGCCACCCAGGCGCCCTGAAATACACAGTTCTTACTAACACATCAATATAATATTTTCTCTTAAATAGTTTGCTTTATGTAAGATTGATATTTGTTTCAAGGTTCCAACAGAAAACATGATTAGAATATTTTGAAATTAGGATATTTGAGTGGGGCTTAACAAGAGCCTATTTATAAAAGTGGACAAGAAACCACAAAGGAAAGTGGAGTTTATTCCTGCCCTTGTAACAAGGAAGCTTTTACCACTCCTATGTATACTGAAAGCCCTGAAGCCAGAAGGAGAGTTGAATAGAAAGGGCCATCTAAAGAGGAATAATGATGGCTGAGACTCAGCTAGTACCAATACAGTTGGGTCTAAAGGAAAGATGCTCTCCTCCCTGCTCTGATCTCCTCCAGGATCTCCATTGGCCAACACCAACTAGAAGCTAGAAGGCAAGGGGCCATTGTGTGGTCACTCCAGTAAGTCACCCAGGGTGGAGAATAGGTCTAGAAGGGCAAAAGTAAGAAATCTGAAACAAAATTTTTGAGAGGTGCATTTCTCAAAGGGCACAGACCATACTTTAAATTTCTAGCTGGCTCGAGTTAGACATGAACACAGAAATAGTTCTCGTTTGTACATGGGATAAATAATAGTATGAATAAAATGAAGCTATGGTCACTCCAGGAAGACCAGCCTTAGAAAAGATACTAGAAGTTTATATTCTTAAGAAGGTAGCAGAAGGCGTGTGGGTGATTTGAAGGTACTTTCCCTAAGATGGTACTCTCCCTAATTCACCTTGCCCAACTTTAGCAGCTGCTGCCTCTGGAGAACCACCTTGGGGGTGAGTTGGGGTGGAAAGCAGCAGAGAGTATATGAAGCAGAGTATACTCTAGTTAATCTTTCCCAGTTACCTTTAAGTTCCTCTTAACTTGCAGTCCTTGGACATACCTTTTTCTCTCCACTGCTCTGTAATTGTCAGTAAGGAAGCTCTGAGCTACCCCATAAGTTGTGTAGCACTTGTTTGACCAACCCTCTCTCCAGTTGTGAACCACCTGGAGAGGAACAAAAGCAAAACAAAGGGCACTTTTTTCCCCCTGCCCCCAGAGTGTGGGTCTCCCAGCTTCCTGCTATTCTTTAACCACTTCTTCGGACTAAAGTGGAGAGGAGATGGACTTCAGGCAGTCTCTTCTGGAAGCAGAAAGTTAACATTCAGAAGGAAGTCTTGTGGTTGTTGAGTGGAGGATATTTACTCTTTCAGTAACAGGTTCTCTAGTTTTATGCCTGTACCCACATGGGAATTCAGAAGCAGAAGTATGGACACAGGAAGGAATAAGTAAGGCCTGAGTTGGGAGAAGAGACAAAGAATCAAAACCTCAAGTTAGTGCCTTAATCAACATTACGGTTCACCTTATACACATTTCTATGAATTAAGGTTAAGAGATATACAACTATAATTTTCCCTAAATCCAATTTTAATGGTACCCAGTTATAAAAGGTGTGTAAAGAAACAGTAGGATTCCTGAGTCACCAGCATCTGAAAGTAAAGCTAAGGTCCTTTGTTGGTGCTTATGGCACCTTGGGCTGACATTTTCTGAATCTCATAATTGAATGGGATATTAAACATCCTCTCCGCAACCTTCCTGGAAGGCCATTTGTCACTTCCAGTGAAATAAGCTTCATTACATTTTAAGAAGCCTGCTCTTTTTTTAACTACTCTTTTTGTTTAAACCACTTTAAGATATAATTGGCATTTTAAAAAACTGTACATATATAATGTATATAACTTGATGAGTTTGGTAATAAGTATACATCCACGACCATCACCACAATCTATGCCATAATATATCCGTCACCTCCAAAATTTCCTCTTGCTTTCTTTACTTATTCATTATTACTACTGCTAGAAAGTGTTACCTGATATTTGCATTTTGTCTAAATGTAATGTTCATGTCCAAATAAACTTCTTTACATCATTAAGTGGAATAAGAAAATTGTAAACTTCAGATATCTTGAATTCAGCCTTGGAGAAAGCAGTTGCTTTTGAGATTAAGTGCTTAATTAACCATTAGACTTTGTTTAGAAAGACAAGAGAAGGTTTGAAAATACATATCCTTTATGATAAATTTTAAGTTGAATCTATACTTATTTTGTATGTTGTCATTTTTAAAAAGTGTTTATCAGTCTATTTATTTATTTTTATTTTTTAATTTTATTTTATTATGTTATGCTAGTCACCATACAATACGTCATTAGTTTTTGATGTGGTGATCCATGAGTCATTGTTTTCATATAACACCCAGTGCTCCAGGCAGTACATGCCCTCCTTAATACCCATAACCGGGCTAACCCATCCTCCCACCCCCTTCCCCTCTAAAACCCTCAATTTGTTTCTCAGAATCCATAGTCTCTCATGGTTCATCTCTCCCTTCGATTTCCCCCCTTCATTGTTCCCTTCCTTCTCCTAATGTCCTCCATGCTATTCCTTATGTTCCACAAATAAGTGAAACCATATGATAATTGATACATATATATAATGTAGGGACAACATCTTCTTTATCCATTCATCTGTTGAAGGGCATCTCGGCTCTTTCCACAGTTTGCCTATTGCGACATTGCTGCTATGAACATCGGGGTGCATATGGCCCTTCTTTTCACTACATCTGTGTCTTTGGGGTAAATGCCCAGTAGTGCAATTGCTGGGTCATAGCGTAGCTCTATTTTTAATTTTTTGAGGCACCTCCACACTGTTTTCCAAAGTGGCTGTACCAACTTGCATTCCCACCAACAGTGTAAGAAGGTTCCCCTTTCTCCACAACCTCTCCAACATTTGTTGTTTCTTTCCCTGTCCATTTTTGCCATTCTACCTGGTGTAAGGTGGTATCTCAATGTGGTTTTTATTTGAATTTCCCTGATGGCTAATGATGATGAACATTTTTTCATGTGTCTGTTAGCCATTTATATGTCTTCTTCAGAGAAGTGTCTGTTCATGTCTTCTGCCCATTTTTTTGGATTATTTGTTTTTTCTGTGTTGAGTTTGAGAAGTTCTTTACAGATCTTGGATACCAGCCCTTTGTCTGTAGTGTCATTGACCTTTTTTCTAGTAAATATTCTACCTTTGTCTGGAATTTCATTCCATAATATGCTATAAACATATGATACTTCAGCACACCATAACACAATATCTAAAAGCATAAATGACTATTTTCTCAATAGAAATAAGTGCTAATAAGTATTGACTTTGGTATTAAATGGCAATTAGGCCAAAACAACCTGAAATTCTGCTTTCTGATACCAAAAGTGAACTTTGCTGAGATTACTGTTTCACTCACCAAAAATATCATAAAAATACTCAGGGGAGTTATTTTTTTTCCTCAATGTAACTTTCAAAATGAAAATGACAGAAATGTGGGGATTGAGACATTATTCAGTTAGGTATCTCAGCACTCTGTATGAATTTGATTGCATTCTAAGTAAGTTGGTTCCATTATATATTTTAGATTTTCTGTGATTTAATTCATGCTAAGCAATCTTATGCCATTACAAAGCAGATTTTTTACACCAACCTCTACCTAGTGAAAAGAAACAGATCCTTTCACTTTTAAAACAGACTGTTTCAAGTACACTAGTCCAAATATCCAAGTACATTTTGGGTACTTCTCATCAAGCATATGAAATCATTTCTTCATTCCTGGAGCCTGTGACTTCTTTCTCCCACAAGACACGCCTCTTGTACTTTTTCTTACTGACAAGTTGGTTTTAAAATAAACTTCTGTATTTGCCCCCATAACTCCAACTCCTGCTTCTATATGAATCTTTCCCTACAGGAGTCTAATCTTTCACTTAAACTTAGATTAGCACTGTGCAGGACCACAGGCCAGCTCCCTTTGAATTTACCGATATCCTTTCAAACTCAGCATGTCCAAATGTGAGCGTATCTTCTCTCAGAATATCCCCATCACTAGGCCATTGTGTTACCCTGGCATTTTTCCAAACATAACTTTTCTTCTTTGTGCATAGAATGATTTCCCCATCTTCTTTTCCCTTGTGAGATAATCAGCTACCCATTATTGGTCATGTCCTGGCAGAGGCTGAACGACCTCAAGATCTGTCAAGGATACTGGGTAATGAGATAGGCTGGATGAATGTTTAAGGTCTCTGTCAACTCCTACATTCTATGAGTGCCTAGATCTCCTGATTCCTGAGATGAGATCATCTCCTGACCTGTTAGATCTAAGAAGTTCTGTCATCCTTTCTCTGCTTCCAACACCCCATAAATGACCCCCTCTCATACTTAGCTTCTTTTATATGTAGAACTACAAGTGAAATTATATTTGAAATTAAAAATTGAAATTGTAGGGGTATCCGAGTGTCTCAGTTGGGTGTCTGCCCTCGGCTCAAGTCATGATCCCAGGGTCCTGGAATCGAGCCCAGTATTGGGCTCCTTGCTCAGCAGGGAACCTGCTTCTCCCTCTCCCTCTGTGTGCACGTGTGCTCTCTCTCTCTCTCAAATAAATAAATAAAATCTTTATAAAATTGTAACTGTATTATTTATTTTTAAATTTTATTTTATTTTATTATGTTATGTTAGTCACCATACAATACCTCATTAGTTTTTGATGTAGTGATCCATGATTCATTGTTTTCGTGTTTAAATATCACATTTAAATATCACTATTTGTATTTGTGAAGAGCACTGAACTTTTTAGCTTACCAGATAATGAGAATTTTTAGTAGTTGCTTTGCTTGCTTGCTCCTTTAAAAAGAGATATTGCTCATTCTACTTTCTAGATTGTTCCCATCCTTCCTGCTGCTCCTACATGAAATCCTAAGGAGGCATGGAGATACACACACACACACACACACACACATTTTTCTTGTTTCTGGACTTCCAGTCCATTCATAGTTAGTACTGCATAACTTGGTACTCTTTCAAAATTTTTCAAATATATTAGTTCTTTGGCTGCTTGAAGGTGGGATAATACAATGAAAAGCATAACTTTTCTGTTACCCAAACTGTCCACTCCCAAATCCATGTAGTGATACTATGGGTTTTCAGATGGCCACTGAGACAAAAAAAAATGATTTTTGCCTTTGTAGTGGGAGCATTCATCAGTTTAGTTATGCTTAGTTGTTTATTCTCATTCATTTACTAATTCACTCATTCATTCCATAAACATTCATTGAGGGCTTCCAGTATGACTAATCCTGTGCATAATTCATCCTTAAGGACCTTATTGTTTAATGAGGAAGACAAATAAATAAGTCTTTTGGTGCTGTAAAAATAAGTCTTCCCAGAACACAGAAGACCTTTAAAAAAGCTGTTAATTCTACTTGTGAGAACAGGAATAGTTTTATGGCAATATCACAAAAACTTTAGGTAAGTCTTTAAAGGCATACATTCTTAAGATGGGCAAATGCGAGTAGAAGATTCCCTCAAAAAGGGCAGTATCAGCAAAAAGCACCAATGTACAACATAAGGCACATTCCAATGAGTGTGGATGCCCATGTGTAGGGAGTGAGGATGGTAAGAAATCAGGCTGGAGAGAAGTCAGCAGTCTCAGATCATGGAACTTTTTGTGTGATATTCCAGGAGCTTGGATTTTAGCCTGTGGGCCAATAAGAGTGGCACAATCAGATTGATTAAAAACAAAAAGAAGCAAGGATAATGCAAAGTATCTGGCTGGGATGAATATTTGGATGGGGAGGCCATTACCAAGATGAACATGAAGGATGAGAAGTAAGTTTGGAAGGAAAATTACAAAGTCTGTTTTGAACAAGCTCAAAGTACCTATGGGACATAAATGTAGAGATGTTCAGTAGGCAATGATTGAGGAGAGAAGTCTGAAGATGAGATCAAGATCACATAGTGGGTAAATCTTAGGAAAGGATGAGATCATGTAGAGGAGGTACAAAGACTGAAAGGAGAAGAGAAAGGAAGGGAACAAAAAGGAAGAAAAGGAGGGGAGCAAAGAGGAAAAGAAACAAGGAGAGATCTAGGACAGAAATGAGGAACATTGACATTTAAGAAACTATTAGAGAATAGGTATAACAAGAAAGAAAGATCAGGGATGAAGTAGGAGAAAAAAGAAACATATGACCAACAGTGAGTAACTCAGAATATTTAAGTGATATGTTTTTATAAATATCATTGGCTTTGCAGTTGGAGAAAATTGACAGTGCAAATCAGTGGGTCAGTGAGGTTTGCAAAAGTTGAAGAGGGAATGGTATCCCCCGGCCATAGTTCCACTCTGTCTGATCCCTCCCTTCCATGAGGGCCAATTGGAGGAAGAAGCAAATGAGCCAACTGAAGGCCAAGAAAAGAAAGACAATGTTGGTATCCAACAAACTTGAGACTGAGTTTCTAAAACTTCATGAAAAATTACATTGTGATTGTGATTAGGTTTGCAATTGAATTTTTAGATTTATTAGAGAGATTTCACATCTCTGCTATATTGAGTCTCCTTGTTTACAAGTACAGTATTTCTCTTCATTTCATCATAAAGTTGTATCATTTTATAAGATAGGGATTTATAGAAATTAATACTATTGTGTATATAATTATTTTTTTGCCCAGGAATGTCTTGTGCATTCTGCAGTTACTTTTTTGTATTTAAACCATTTCTTTTAAGATAAATGCAGATTTATTTCAGTCATAGAAAGACAAATACCATATAATTTCACTCATATGTGGAATTTAAGAAACAAAACAGATGAACATAGGGGAAGGGAAGGAAAAATAAAATAAGATAAAAACAGAGAGGGAGGCAAACCATAAGAGACTTTTAACTCTAGGAAACAAACTGAGGATCTCTGGAGAGGGGGTGGGTGGGGGATGGGATAAATGGAGAATGGACATTAAGGAGGGCATTTGCTGTAATGAGCACTGGGTATTACATACAACCGATGAATCACTGAATTCTACCACGGAAACTAATAATACAGTATATGTTAACTAAATTGAATTTAAATTTTAAA
Organism: Mirounga leonina; assembly: GCF_011800145.1. Lineage (NCBI taxonomy): Eukaryota > Metazoa > Chordata > Mammalia > Carnivora > Phocidae > Mirounga > Mirounga leonina. Next base: position 1,987,111 of record NW_023270709.1, on the reverse strand, counting down.
AAAATTTTAAAAGACAAATGCAGATTTACATGTGGTAGAAGGAAAAATACAGAGAAATTCTGTGTACTTTTTACCCAGTTTATGCCAATGGTAACACACCTGAAAGAATCTAGTATAATATCATAACCAAAATATTGACATTGATAGAGTCAATACACAGAATATTTTTTCTATCAGCATAAGAATCCCTCATATTGCCCTTTATAGCCACACCCACCTTAATCCCTAGAAATCATCAATCTGTTGTCTTTTTGACAATTTTGTCCTTTGAAGAATGTTATGTAAAAGGAATCATACAGTCTGTAGCTTTCTATGATAGGCTTTTTTTTTTTTCATTCAGCATAATTCTCTGGAGATTCATCCAGGTTGTTCTGTGTATCAGTAATTCATTCCTTTTTATTGTTGATTAATAGTCCACTGTATGTATATAACACAATTTATTTAACAATTTCTCTGCTTAAGGACATTTGAATTGATTCCAGTTTTTAGCTATTCCAAATAAAGCCGCTATAAACATTCATGTATAGTTATTTTGTGTATATAAATAGAACTCTTCATTTCTCAATGATAGTGTAATAACTAGATTCTATGATAGCAGCATATGTTAATTTTAATAGAAATTGCCAAAATGTTTTCCAGAGTGGCTTTAAATTTTACATTCCCACCATCAATGATCCAGTTTCTCTGCATCCTCATCAGCATTTGGTGGTCTCACTATATTTTATTTTGCCCATTCTGATAAGTGTGTAATAATAATACCTTCTTTTATTTTCTTTTTTCTTAAAGATTTTATTTAAATTCTAGTTCAGTTAACATAGAGTGTAATATTAGTATAAGGTGTAGAATTTAGTGATCCATCACTTACACACAACATCCAGTGCTCATCACTACAATTGCCCTCCTACATCACCCATTTGCACCATCCCCGTACCCACATCCCCTCCAGTAACCCTCAGTTTATTCTGTATAGTTGAGTCTGTTTCCTGATTTGCCTGTCTTTCCCCCTTATGTTTATCTGTTGTTTCTTAAATTGCACGTGAGTGAAATCATATGTTATTTATCTTTCTCTAATTTATTTCCCTTAGCATAATACTTTCTAGCTTTATCCATGTCCCAATCCAAATCCCGAGAGATCTCGCCCACATGTCACCCAGTCTTGGGCGAAAGCTCCGGAGAGCTCACGGAACTCCGGTGAGAAAATGCACCATTCCCGCCACATGCATCCAAGCCTCTGAGATCTCCCATTCCAAATCTCATGCGATCTCACCCAAATGTCACCCAGTCTTGGGTGAAATCTTGTGAGATCTCATGGGGCTTGGGCATGATTTTGCGCCATTCTCGGAGGTGCATCCAAGCCTCTGAGACCTCCCATTGCAAATCTCGTGAGATCGCGCCCAAATGCCACCCAGTCTTGGGCAAAAACTCGTGAGATCTCCTGATGCTCGGGCGAGATTTCGCCCCATGTCTTGCCATTTGCATCCAAGCCTCTGAGACCTCGGAGTCCAAATCTCGTGAGATCTCACAGACCTGAGGTGAAATTTCGCGCCATTCCCGCCAGCTTCCCTTCAAGTCTCCCACACTTCATAGACAAATTTCGGTAGATCTCGCCCATATTTCACCCTGTCTTGGGTGAAATCACGTGGAATCTCACGGAGTTCAGGCGAGATTTCGCACCCTTTCTGCAAGCTTCCATCCAAGCTCTGACTCCTCAAAGTCCAAATCCCGGGAGATCTCACCCAAATCTCATCCATTTTTTAGCGAAATCGTGAGATCTCATGGAGCTTGGGAGAGATTTCATGCCATTCCTGCCAGGTGCATCCAAGACCCTGAGACTTCCCAGTCCAAATCTCCTGCGATCTCGTCCAAATTTTGCCCTGTTGTGGGTGAAATCTCGTGGGATCTCACGGAGTTCAGGCGAGATTTCCCACCTTTCCCGCAGGCTTCCATCCAAGCTCTGAGACCTCACAGTCCAAATCCAGGGACATCTCACCCAAATCTCTCCCCAACTTGGGCGAAATCTCCTGAGATCTCATGGAGCTCGGGCGAGATTTTGTGCCATTCCTGCCAGGTACACCCAAGACCCTGAGACTTCCCAGTCCAAATCTCGGGAGATCTCGCCTAAATTTCACCCAGTATTGGGCAAAATCTCAGATCTCACCTTTTTCGGGTGAGATTTCACACCCCACCCACCAGCTCCCATGCAAGCCTCCTAAATCTCGCAGTGCAAGTCTCGGGAAATCTCGTCCGATTCTGGCCCGAGATTAGGTGACAGCCCGTGAAATCTCACAGAGCTTGGGCGAGAGATTTCCTGAGATTACTGCCAGGTGTATCCAAGTCCCTGAGACTTTGCAGTCTAAATTTCGTGAGATCTAGCCTAAATCCTGCCCCATCTTGGGCCAAATCTCATGAGAACTTCACTGCTCAGGGGAGATTTCCCATCAATCCCGCAAGCTCCTATCCAAACTCCGAGAACTGGCTGTCCAAATCTCGAGAGATCTCACCCAAATCTCACCCAGTCTGGGGTGAAATCTCGTGAGACCTCAAGGTGCTCCAGCGAGACTTCACCCCATATCCTGCCATTTGCTTCCAAGCCTCTGAGGCCTCAGAGTCCAAATCTCCTGAGAAATCGCCCCATCTCATCCCATCTTGGGCAAAATCTCCTGATATCTAATGAAGCTTGGGCAAGATTTCGGGGATTCCCGCCAGGTGCATCCAAGCCTCTAGAGACCTCCCATTCAAAATCTCGTGAGATCTCGCCCAAATGTCACCCAGTCTTGGGCAGAAACTCGTGAGATTTCATGGTGCTTAGGCTCGAATTCACCCAATGTCCCACCGTTTGCATCCAAGCCTCTGAGACCTCAGAGTACAAATCTCATGAGATCTCGCCCAATATCACCCCATCTAGGGTGAAATCTTGTGAGAGCTCAAGGACATCGGGTGAGATTTCCTGCCATTTTCGCCAGCTTGCATCCAAGGCTCCAACACCTCACAGACAAATTTTGGTAGAACGTCACCCAGTCTTGGGCAAAAACTCGTGAGATCTCACGATGCTCTGGCAAGATTTTGCCCCATCTTGCCATTTGCGTCCAAGCCTCTGAGACCTCCGAGTCCAAATCTCGTGAGATCTCGCCCAGTATCCCCCATCTTGGGGAAATCTCTTGAGATCTCATAGACCTGGAGTGAAATTTCGCACCTTTCCCGGCAGCTTGCCTCCAAGTCTCTGACACCTCACAAATTTCAGTAGATCTCGCCCAAATTTCACCCTGTCTTGGGTGAAATCACATGGGATCTCACGGAATTCAGGTGAGATTTTGCACCTTTCCGCAAGCGTCCATCCAAGCTCTGAGACCTCGCAGTCCAAATCTTGGGATATCTCACCCAAATCTCTCCCCATCTTGGGCAAAATCTCCTGAGATCTCATGGAGCTCGGGTGAGATTTCGTGGCATTCTTGCCAGGTGCATCCAAGACCCTGAGACTTCCCAATCCAAGTCTGGTTAGATCTCACCCAAATCTCACCCAGTCTTGGGAGAAAACTCGTGGTAGCTCATGGAACTCGGGGGAGATTTTGCAACATTCCCGTTAGTTGCATCTAAGAATTCGAGATTTCACAGTCCAAACCTCGAGAGATCCAGCCCAAATCTCTCCCCGTGGTCATGTCATCTCATGAGATCTCACAGTGCTCGGGTGAGACATCGCATCATGTCCGCCATTTGCATCCAAGCCTCCGAGACCTAGGAGTCCAAATCATGTGAGATTCTGCCCGATCTTGGCCCGTCTTGGGCGAAGTCTCCAGAGGTCTGACGGGGCTCAGGCGAGACTTCACGCCATTCCCACCAGGTGCATCCAAGACTCTGAGACCTCCCATTCTCTATCTCAGGAGATCTCACCGAAATCTCACCCAGTCTTAGGCTAAATCTCGTGAGATCTCACAGCTCTCCTGCGTGATTTCACCCCACATCCTGCCAATTGCATCCAGGCCTCTGACACCTCAGAATCCAAATCTCGTGAGAACTAACCCAATCTCGCCCCATCTTGAGTGAAATCTCGTGAGATCTAATGGAGCTTGGGTGAGATTTTTGTGCCATTCCCTCCAGGTGCATACAAGCCTTCATACTTCCCAGTCCAAATCTCCTGAGATCTCGCCTAAATCTCACACAGTCTTGGGCGAATTCTCAGGAGCGCTCACCTTTTTCGGGTGAGATTTTGCACCATACACGCCAGCTCCCTTGCAAGCCTCCTAGATCTCACAGCATAAATCTCGGGAAATCTCGTCCAAATCTTGCCCCTGATTTGTTGAAAGCTCATGAAATCTCACGAAGTTTAGGCGAGATTTCCTGTGATTACTGCCAGGTGTATCCAAATCCCTGAGAGTTCGCAGTCTAAATTTCGTGAGATCTAGCCTAAATCCTGCCCCGTCTTGGGCGAAATCTCGTGAAAACTTAGGTGCTCCGCGAGATTTCCCATCAATCCCGTGAGCTCCTATCCAAACTCCTAGACCTTGCTGTCCAAATTTCGAGAAATCGGGCCCAAATCTCATGCAGTCTGGGGCGAAATCTAGTGAGATTACAAGGTGCTCCAGCAAGATTTCACCCCATGTCCTGTCATTTGCGTCCAAGCCTCTGAGACCTCAGAGTCCAAATCTCATGAGATCTCACCCAATATCGCCAGGTCTAGGGCGAAATCTGGTGAGATCTCAAGGACGTCAGGTGAGATTTCGGGCCATTTCCGCCAGCTTGCATCCAAGCCTCTGACACCTCACAGACAAATTCGGTCAATCTCGCCCTGATCTCGCCCTGTCTTGTGTGAAATCTTGTGGGAGCTCATGGAGTTCGGGCGAGATTTCACCCCTTTCCCGCCTGTTCCTATACAGCTTCTGAGACCTCATAGTCCAAATCCCAGGGGATCCTACCCAAATCTCGCCCCATCGTGAAGAAAACTCGTGAGATCTCAAGGAGCTTGGGCGAAATTTTGGGCCATTCCCGCCAAGTGCATCCAAGACTCCCAGAATTCCCAGTCCAAATCTCAGGAGATCTCTCCTAAATCTGGCCAAGTCTTGGGCAAAAACTCCTGAGAGCTCACGGAACTTGGGGTGAGATTTCGCACCATTCCCTTCAGGTGCATCCAAGACTCCGGGATTTTGCAGTCCAAATCTCAGCCTGGTTGGGCGACATCTCAGAATTTCCTACTGTGTTGGGGAGAGATTTTGCCCCATGTTCCACCATTTGCACCAAGCCTCCAAGTCTTTGGAGTCCAAATCTCATGGGATGTTGCCCAATCTCACCCCATCTTGTCGAAATCTCATGAGATCTGATGGCTATCGGGCGAGATTTCACGCCATTCCCGCCAGGGGCATCCAAGTCTCCGAGACCTCCCATTCCAACCCTCCTGAGATCTCGCTCAAATCTCATGCAGTCTTGGGCTAAATCTCCCGAGATCTCACAGTGCTCTGGCGAGACTTCACCCCATGTCCTGCCATTTGCATCCAAGCATCCGAGACCGCGTGGCTGGAAGAGTGGAGATGGCGGAGGGGGTGGAGGGGGCGGAGGGGGTGGAGGGGGTGGAGGGGGCGGTGGGTGCCAAAGGAGGGCAAGGGGGCTGGCGGCTAGGACCGAGGCAGGGCTGCAGGGGGAGCCGGGCCAGGCCGTTCCCGTCTCCACAGGCATGCGCTCCCTCGGTCCTCGGCCTCTGCTCTGCCTCCAGGCCCTCATCCCAGGAGCCCCTAGCCATTTCCTTGGACCGCCGTAATCGCCCAAGTCAACCGGCTACCGGCCCCACCTTATGCCTGGGCCTGCCTACACCTTCTCCCCACCAGCCCTGGGGTGCGCACCGCCCCCCCCCCACAAGGGTATTTGCTTCCTTCGCGCCGTCCACCGTCCCTTTGCCCCGGGGCCCCGGGGCCCACGCTGCTTGTGCCCAGGACACAAGATGGCCGACTGCCCGGGGCCTTAGGCCCCGTTGGCACCGGGGTCCGTGCTCAGTCTCCCCGCAACGGCGAAGCCAATGGCGAGGCTCGCTCCCTCAGCAAGACCGGGGGCTCCTGGCACCACGGCAATGATAGGCCCCCGAAATAAAGGACGAGACCAAGGAAAGAATCCCTCTCACGCCCCCAAACCTTACGGGGCCCTGGGCACGAATGGGAGCACAACGGGATTCCTGACAGCTTGGCTGCTCGTCCTCGGGCTCCTCTGGCAGCTCCAGGGCGCGGCCACCTTGCCCAAACCCCGCCCAGCATGACGAGCCCCCCGTGGGCTGGATGCCCCGTCAACACAGCCTCCAGGGTCTGTGATGTGTGTCTGTCGGTGCTGGGTGCACCTGTGTCTCTGTCCCTGACCCTGTTCCCGTCAGCATCCAGTCAGGGTCCGCGGGTCTGTCCTGGGGTCTGAGCGGGTCTGTGTGTTGGATACTCTGTCTCTCTCTCTTCTTCTCTGTCTACATCTCCCTCCCTCTGGTCTCTGTCTGTCTTTCCCTGTGTGTCTATGTCAGCCGGCCTCTCGGGTCTCTCCGTCGGGTCCTGGAGAGTGTGGGTGGACATGGGAAGGGTGGCTGAGGAATGGCCACGGGGTGGAGCTGATGAGGCTGATGTCTGGTGGCGCCCTTAGCTGCGGGTTGGCTTTGAGCAAGGCGGGTTGGAGAGGAGGACAGGCCAGGTAGCCGGCGGCGCTAGCCCTTGGTCGGCCAGGGCGGGGGTTGGGGGCGCTGAGAACAGCGCGCCCGTCGGGACCCCCGCGCCCCAACGAACCCCACTGCCTTCTCGGGAGCCAAGCGGCCGCGGGGCTGGAGAGTCCCGGGATGGGGGAGCGCCGGGACTTGCGCGACTCCTGCGTGCCAGTGGAGTCATGTCCCGAGGGCGAGCTTGCGGGCTGGCGCCAGGCCCAGGGCAGGCACAGGGGTGTAGAGGGGCAAGCGCTGGGGCTGGGAGTCGCAGAGCAGGTTCTTGGGGCCCCCCAGCGGCAGGTGTACGTACGCCTCTTAGAACATACCACCCTGAACTCGCACCCTCTCGTCTGTACTGAGAAGCTAAGCAGGGTCGGGCCCGGTTAGTACGTGGATGGGAGACCGCCGGGGAAAACAAGGTGCTGTAGGCTTTTTCCTTTTCTTTTTTTTTTTTTTTTTTTGCTTTTCTTTACCGTAGGGCCTCCCTTCCTCTTGCACTTTGCCGCCATCGCCCCTCCTTTGCCCAACACCGCTTCCCGCAAACACTCCTTGCCCTCTTGCCCCCTCGAAACACGGGAAACGCAGGGCGGGTCCCTGGCCCTCTAGGCGAACCTGCTGCACCGGCAGGCGCCTACAACACGACCCTTCCACGTCCAAGCCCCAACGCCCACCCACACTGAATCCAGCGGCGCGGAGGGGCAGGGCAGGAAGGGTGGAGACGGCGGAGGGTACGGCGGATGCAGAGGGAGGTGGTGGCTAGGACAGTGGTAGGGCTGCGCGGGGAACCTGGGCAGTCCGTTCCAGTTTCCACAGGCGTGCGCTCCCTCGGTCCTCGGCCTCTGCCCTGCCTCCAGGCACTCATCCCAGGAGCCCCTAGCATCATGCTGTCACGCACCACCCCGGTGGTTGCACGTGGCACATTATTTTCTTTACTCTTGCCTGAATCCTCCCGCACCAAATTTGAGCGTGAAATCCGCTTTCCCGTGCGAATCCGCATTGGAGCCGAGGTAGGGCCACAGCCATGTCTAAGGTTAGGGGGAGAATCCAGAAGATGGTAGACAAGTATCCGATGTCATGGTTCGAGAGACTAGCTGAGAGTTAGTGTTGGGATGGTTCTCCGACTTCCGGGATGGGGTCTGTGGGGTGTTCATAGTGTGGCTGAGGATTCTATGTTTCGTTAGATTCCTGGTGTCCAGCAGCAAGCAGGAATATTAATGACAAGTGGTCCCTCGGTGTTCCACTCAGATGAGTCTAGCAATAGCTAGGTGTTCCAAATCCATTGTATACTCCGAAATGTTGTTGGGTGGTTTTCATGGCCCCTGGCCGGTCTAGGGTTATGGTTGGGTTCCACGGTAATGTCCCGGCAAATGTGACATCAGTGCAGTGTCCTCCCTAGGCCGGAGTGGTAGTGTTAGAGTGGAGTTTAGATTAATGGCTTGTTCTCAGGGTCTAAACCCATTAGGGTGACGTCAGGTTGTGTCCAGAACCCACCTGTCTGACACCATCCAGTGTTTGCTCGTTGCACATCTTTCTTTGCTCTTCCTGTCTGAAATGCCCTGCACCACACTTGAGTTCCAAATCCAGTTTCATGTGGGAAGTAACCTCTGCCCGGTACGGCCAGAGCCATGCAAGCGTTAGGGTTCAGAATCCTGAAGATGATAGGCACTGATCCAATATCACAGTGGAGACCAGCTCTCAGCTCTCAGCATAGCTTTAGGATGAATCTCGGTCTTCCTAGATGGCTTCTGAGCGGTGCTCATTGAGTTACTGGAGTTGTGATTCTCTAGAATCCTGGTGTTCGGGAGCAACAGGTTGGGGGTAAACAAACAGCAGGTGTTCCCTCTGTCTTTCTTCTTGATGAGTCAGACATTGGCCCCTTTCTCAAAAATCATTGGTGTGTTCAGAACTTCGGTTTGGACATTATCAGGGCCAAATCCATGCTAGGGTTCTGGGTTCGTTCCAGGTGTGTTTAAAGAGTAAATCTGATGGCAAGATGTAGACATCCCTAAGGCCTGAGCTAAGGTCTAGCATTGGGTGGTGGGTCCAGCTTGTGGTATTTCTTTCAGTGGGATGCTCCTGGTGTTGGTGAGATCTTCATTTTTCCTAGAATCTTGCTCTTCAGCAGAACACTGGTCTGAAGTAGTACAGTTTCCTTCTCTGCTCCTGCATTAGTAGTCTGGCAATGAGCAGGTCTCCCAAATCCGTTGCTCATTCAGAACGGACATTGGCCATAGGCGAGTGCTACAACTAGGGCTCGAGTTATGTTTAGGCTCCGAAAAACTCTCTGGGCCAGTTTGATGGCATGCTCTAGAGGCTGAGCTGAGGCTTAGCCTTAGTATGGGTCTCCAACTTCCAGGATATCGTCTGTGGGGGTGCTAAGAGTGTTACTGACATTTTACTGTTTCACTAGAATCCTGGAGTCCAGCCACAAGAGTGTTTACAAAAAGCACATTTTTCCCTCTGTTCCTTCCATATGAATCTGGCATTGGCCACGTCTGCAAAATCAGTTGTGCCTTCGAAATTTGGGTTTGGGAGTCATCAGGGTCCCATTCATTCTAGGTCCAGAAGTTGGTACGGGTCAAAAACTTTGCAGGGCAGAAACCTGCTCTGAGGCCTGAGCTGAGGACTCGCATAAATGTGAGGCTCCATCTTCCAATGTGGCTTCGCAATGATGCTCCTAGTGTCCAAGAGGTCTTGATTTTTCACAGAATCTTGCTCTCCAGCAAAACCCGGGGGTGGCAAGTGGCATTGCTTCCTCTGTGTTCCTCCCTGAATAGAAGGACAATGGCTAGGACTGCCAAATCCGTGGTGCACTCATAACGGATAATGGCCATAGTCAGGGTCAGAACCAGGCCTCGGGATAGGGTCAGGTTGCGGCTCAGAGTCCGGTTCAATTGACTGCAGCATGCCGTCACACCCTGCAGGCAGGTTGGAGGCTGAGCATTAAGGTTAAGTTCAGGGATAGGGTTTTGGTTTCAAGCTTTAGGGATGAGGTGGGGCTGATGTGAATTTATCCCTGACATCATGCTGTCACGTACCACCCCGTTGGTTGCATGTGGCACACTGTTTTCGGTACTCTTACCTGATTCGTCCCACACCTGATTTGAGTGTGAAATCCGCTTTCCCATGTGACTCCGCATTCAAGCCGAGGTAGGGCCAGAGCCATGTCTAAGGTTAGGGGGAGAATGCAGAAGATGGTAGACATCCATCCGATGACATGCTTTTGGAGGCTGAGCTGAGATTTAGTTTTTGTATGGGTCTACAACTTCCAGGGTGCGGTCTGTTCATAGTATTGCTGAGGATTCCGTGTTTCGCTAGAAACCTTGTGTCCAGCAGCAACCGGGGTTACTAATGACATGTGGTCCCTTGCTCTTCCTTTCTGAAGTGTCTAGCAATACCTAGGTCTCCCAAATCCATTGTATGCTCTGAACATACGTTGGGTGTTTGCCATGGCCACTGACCGGACTAGTGTTAGGGTTAGGTTCCTCGGGAATGCCTGGAAAAAATGACATCAGTGCAGTTCAGTCTCCTGCCCTATGTCGGAGTGGAGGTGTTAGGGTGGAGTTTAGATTGAGGGCTTGTTTTCAGGGCTTGTTTTCACAGCCCCATTGGGCCGACGTCAGGTTGTATCCAGAACCCACCTCACCGACACTGTCCCGTGGTTGCATGTTTCACATCTTTGTTCGCTCTTTTTGGCTGAAACGTCTCGCACCACACTTGGGTTCCAAATCCCTTTCACATGCGACATAGCCTTGAGCCCAGGTATGGCCAGAGCCATGCCAAGCATTAGGGTTCAGAATCCTGAAGATGATAGGCACTGATCCCCAGCCCCAGCGCTTTCCCCTCTACACCCCCTGTTCCTGCCCTGTGCCTTGAGCCAGCATGCCAATTCGACCTTGGGACAAGTTGCCACTGGCATGTCGGAGTCACCCAAGTCCCGATGTTCCCCCATCCCGGGACTCTCTAGCCCCGCCCCGCTTAGCTCCTGAAAAGGCAACCGGGTTCGTCGGGGCACGCTGTTCTCAGCACCTCCTACCCAAGCTTCCGCCGCCCAAGGGCTAGTGCCGCCGGCCACCTGGCCTGGCCTCCTCTCCAACCTACCTTGCTCAAAGCCAACCCACAGCCACAGGCGCCACCAGACCCCATCCTCATCAGCTCCACCCCGTGGCCATTCCTCAGCCACCCTTCCCATGTCCACCCACACTCTCCGACCCGATGGAGAGACCCGAGAGGCTAGCTGACATAGACACACAGGGAAAGACAGACAGAGACCAGAGGGAGGGAGATGTAGACAGAGAAGAAGAGAGAGAGACAGAGTATCCAACACACAGACCCTCTCAGACCCCAGGACAGACCCACGGACCCTGACTGGATGCTGACGGGAACAGGGTCAGGGACAGAGACACAGGTGCACCCAGCACCGACAGACACACATCACAGACACTGGAGGCTGTGTTGACGGGGCATCCAGCCCACGGGGGGCTCGTCATGCTGGGCGGGGTTTGGGCAAGGTGGCCGCGCCCTGGAGCTGCCAGAGGAGCCCGAGGACGAGCAGCCAAGCTGTCAGGAATCCCGTTGTGCTCCCATTCATGCCCAGGGCCCCGTAAGGTTTGGGGGCGTGAGAGGGATTCTTTCTTTGGTCTCGTCCTTTATTTCAGGGGCCTATCTTTTCCGTGTTGCCGGGAGCCTCTGATCTTGCTGAGCGAGCGAGCCTTGCTGTTGGCTTTGCTGTTGCGGGGAGACTGAGCACGGACCCAGGTGCCCAGGATGGTCGACCATCTTGTTTCCTCGGCAGAAGCAGCGTGGACCCCTGGGCCCAGGGGCAACGGGACGGTGGAGGGCGTGAAGGAAGGGAATGCCCTTGCAGCGGGGCGGGCGGGCAGCCCTGAGCTGGTGGGCAGGTGTAGGCAGGCCCAGGCATAAGGTGGGTCCTGTTGCCGGTTGGCTGGGTGCTCGGGTCGGTCCAAGCTAATGGCTAGGGGCTCCTGGGATGAAGGACCAGAGAAAGGGTAAAGGCCAAGCATCCAGGGAGCACATGCCTGCAGAAACGGGAGGGGCCCGCCCTGGCTCCCTCCGCAGCACTGCCTTGGTCTTACCACCGTCCCCCTTTCCCGCCCTCTGCACCTGCCGCCCCATCAGTGCCTCAGCACTCCCAGACCCACCCCGCCTTGCCGCTGGATGAAGCGGGGGTGGCTGTTGTGGCTTGGAGGTGGTAGGTTGTGTTGTAGGTGCTTGCCCGTGCAGCGGGTACCCCTAGAGGGCCAGGGACCCACAGTGCGGTGCACGCGTTGCAAGGGGGCAGGGGGGCAGGAGGTGTTGGTGGGAAGCCGTATTGGGAAATGGGGGCGACGGCAGCAAAGGGAGAGAGGAAGGGAGGCCCTAGGGGAAAGATAAGCGAAAAAAAAAAACGAAAAGGAAAAACCTAGAGCATCCTGCATTCCCAGGCTGTCTCACATTCACGTACTAACCAGGCCCGATCCTGCCCACCTTCCCAATACAGACGAGAGGGTGCGAGTTCGGGGTGGTATGGCCTAAGAGGCATACGGCTGCAGCTGGAGCCCAAGAGCCTGCTCTGCAACTCCCAGCCCCAGCGCTGGCCCCTCTACACCCCCTGCACCTGCCCTCTGCCTGAAGACAGCCTGCCAGCACGCCCTTGAGACAAGAGGCCACCGGGACGCCAGAGTGGCTCAAGACCAAGCGTTCTCCCATCCCGGGACTCTCTAGCCCCGCCACCGCTTGGCTCCTGTGAAGGAAACAGGGTTCGTCAGGGCGCAGGGTTCCCAACCGGTGTGCTGTTCTCAGTGCCCCCAACCCCCACCCCCATCACCCAAGGGCTAGGGCCACCAGCCACCTGGCCTGGCCTCCTCTCCAACCCGCCTTGCTCAAAGCCAACCCGCAGCTAAGGGCGCCACCAGACATCAGCCTCATCAGCTCCACCCCGTGGCCATTCCTCAGCCACCCTTCCCCTGTCTACCCACACTCTCCAGGACCCGACGGAGAGACCCGAGAGGCCGGCTGACATAGACACACAGGGAAAGACAGACAGAGACCAGAGGGAGGGAGATGTAGACAGAGAAGAAGAGAGAGAGACAGAGTATCCAACACACAGACCCGCTCAGATCCCAGGATGGACCCAGGGACCCTGACTGGATGCTGACGGGAACAGGGTCAGGGACAGAGACACAGGTGCACACATCACCCTCAGACACACACCACAGACACGGGGCGAGGCAAGATTCTGTGAAAAATCAAGACCTCTCGAACACCAGGAGAATCGCCGTGAAGCCACAATGGAAGATGGAGCCTCACACTTATGCTAGTCCTCAGCTCAGTCCTCAGAGCAGGTTTCTGCCCTGAAAGGTTTTTGACCCGTACCAACTTGCGGACCTAGAATGAATGGGACCCTGGCGATGCCCGAACCCCACTTTTGAATGCACAAGTACTTTGGGACCTGTTCAATGCCAGATTCATCCGGAAGGAACAGAGAGGGTAAAATTTGCCCTTTGTATATGCGAGTGTGGCTGGACTCCAGGATTCTAGCGTTAACACTAGAACATCATCAACACTCTGCGCACCCCCACAGACGCGATCCCGGAAGTTGAAGACCCATTCTGAGACTATGCCTCAGCTCAGCCTCTAAAACACACCATCAAACTGGCCAAGAGAGGTTTTCGGAACCTAAACAAAATGCAAGCCCTGGTTATAGCAGTCGCCAAAGGCCAACCTCCGTTCTGAATGAGCAACGGATTTGGGAGACCTGCCCATTGTCAGACTACGAAAGCAGGAGCAGAGAAGGAAACCGTGCTATTTCAGATCAGTGTTCTCCTGGAGAGCAAGATTCTAGGAAAAATCAAGACCTCAACAACACCAGGAGAATCCCGCTGAAAGCAACATCACAAGGTGGAGCCACTACTTAATGCTAGTTCTCAGCTGAGGCCTCAGGGGACGTCTACAACCTGCCATCAAATTGACCCCTTAAACACACCTGGAACGAACCCAGAACCTTAGCGTGGATTCAGCCCTGATAATGCCCGAACCGAAGTCACGAATGCACCAATGATTTTGGAGAAAGGGGCCAATGGCAGACTCATCAGGAAGAAACACAGAGGGAACACCCGCTCTTTGTTTACCCCAAAACTGTTGCTTCCGAACACCAGGATTCTAGAGAATCACCAAAACTCCGGCAAAGCACCTCCCTGACACCATCCACGAAGACCGAGATTTATTCTAAAGCTATGCTGAGCACTGGTCTCCACGGCAACATTGGATCAGTGCCTATCATCTTCAGGATTCTGAACCCTAACGCTTGGCATGGCTCTGGCCGTACCTGGGCTCGAGGCTATGTCCCACGTGAAACTGGATTTGGAACCCAGGTGTGGTGCGAGACATCTCAGCCAAGAAGAGCGAACAAGGATGTGAAACGTGCAACCACGGGACAGTGTCGGTGAGGTGGGTTCTGGACAGAACCTGACGTCGGCCCAATGGGCTTAGACCCTGAAAACAAGCCCTCAATCTAAACTCCACCCTAACACCTCCACTCCACCCTAGGGAGGACACCACTCTTATGTCACATTTGCTGGGACATTCCTGCAGAACCTAACCCTAACACTAGTCCGGTCAGTGGCCATGGCAAATGCCCAATGTATGTTCGGAGTGTACGATGGATTTGGGAGACCTAGGTATTGCTAGACTCTTCAGAAAGTAACACCGAGGGACCACGTGTCATTAGTAACCCGGTTGCTGCTGGACACCGGGATTCTAGCAAAACAGGGAATCCTCAGTAATATTATGAACACCCACAGACCACATCCTGCAAGTGACAGACCGATGCCAACACTAACTCTCAGCTCAGCCTCCCAAAACATGTCGTCAGATAGATGTCTACCATCTTCTGGATTCTCCCCCTAACCCTAGACATGGCTGTGGCCCTACCTCGGCTCGAATGCAGTCGCATCGGAAAACGGATTTCACAGTCAAGTCTGGTGCGGGATGAATCAGGCAAGAGTACCGAAAACAGTGTGCCACGTGCAACTAACAGGGCGGTGGGTGACAGCATGATGTTAGGGATAAATTCACATCAGCCCCACCTCGTCCCTAAAGCCTGAAACCAAAACCCTATCCCTGAATTTAACCTTAATGCTCACCCTCCAACCTGCCAGCAGGGCATGACGATGTGCTGCAGTCAAATTGACCCATACTCTGAGCCACAACCTGACCCTATCCCGAGGCCTGGTTCTGACCCTAACTATGGCCAGTATCCGTTATGAGTGCACCACGGATTTGGGAGACCTAGCCATTGCCCTTCTATTCAAGGAGGAACACAGAGGAAGCAATGCCACTTGCCACCCCCGGATTTGCTGGAGAGCAAGATTCTGTGAAAAATCAAGACCTCTCAAACACTAGGAGCATCGCCACGAAGCCACACTGGAAGATGGAGCCTCACAGTTATGCTAGTCCTCAGCTCAGTCTTCAGGGCAGGTTTCTGCCCTGTGATGTTTCTGACCCATACAGATTTCCGGACCTAGAATGAATAGGACCCTGACGATGCCTGAAGCTGACTTTTGAATGCACAAGTGATTTTGAAGACCTCGCCAATGCCAGATTCATCCGGAAGGAACAGAGAGGGGAAAACATTCTCTTTGTAACCCCACTTGCAGCTAGACTCCAGGATTCTAGCGAAACAGTAAAAGGTCAGCAACACTCTGAGTAACCCCACAGACGCTATCCCGGAAGTCAAAGACCCACACTAAGAAGAAGCCTCAGTTCAGCCTCTAGAATATGCCATCAAACGGGCCCAGAGAGTTTTCTGGAACCTAAACGTAATGTGAGCCCTGGTTGTAGCACTCGCCTATGGCCAACGTCCGTTCTGAATGAGCAACAGATTTGGGAGACCTGCCCATTGCCAGACTACTAATGCAGGAGCAGAGAAGGAAACCCTGCCCCTTCAGACCAGGGTTCTGCTAGAGAGCAAGGTTCTAGGAAAAATCAAGACCTCACCAAAACCAGGAGCATCCCGCTGAAAGCAACACCACAAGCTGGACCCACCACCCAATGCTAGATCTCAGCTCAGGCCTCAGGGGACGTCTACATCCTGCTATCAAATTGACCCCCTAAACACACCCAGAACGAACCCCGAACTCTAGTGTAGATTCGGCCCTGATAATGTCTGAAATGAAGACCCGAAGGCACCAATGATTTTGGAGAAAGGGGCCAATGCCAGACTAATCAGGAAGAAACACAGAGGGAACACCCACTGTTTGTTTACCCCCAACCTGTAGCTCCCGAACACCAGGATTCTAGAGAATCACCAAAACTCTGGCAATTCAATGCGCACCGCTCAGACGCCATCCACGAAGACCGAGATTCATCCTAAGGTTATGCTGAGAGCTGGTCTCCAACCATGACATCGGATCAGTGCCTATCATTTTCAGGATTCTGAACCCTAATGCTTGGCATGGCTCTGGCCGTACCTGGGCTCGAGGCTACGTCCCACGTGAAACCGGATTTGGAACTCAAGTGTGTGGGGGGCGTTTCAGGCAAGAAGAGTGAACAAAGATTTGCAACAAGCAACCACGGGACAGTGTCAGTGAGGTCAGTGACAGAACCTGACGTAAGCCCAATGTGCTTAAACCCTGAAAACAAGCCCTCAATCTAAACTCCACCCTAACACCTCCACTCTGCCCTAGGGAGGACACTGCACTGATGTCACATTTGCCGGGACATTACCGCGGAACCCAACCATAACCCTAGTCCAGCCAGTGGCCATGACAACCACCCAACGACCTTTTGGAGTGTACAGTGGATTTGGGACACCTAGCTATTGCTAGACTCATCTGAGTGGAACAACGAGGGACCATGTGTCATTAATAATTCTGATTGCTGCTGGACACTAGCGAAACACGGAATCCTCAGCAACACTATGAACACCCCACCGACCCCATCCCGGAAGTCGGAGACCCGTACCAACACTAACTCACAGCTCAGCCTCTCAAACCATGACTTCGGATAGGTGACTACCATCTTCTGGATTCTCTGGCCCTACCTCCGCTCGAATGCAGAGTCCCACAGGAAAGCGGATTTCACGCTCAAATTTGGTGCGGGACGATTCAGGCAAGAGTAAAGAAAATAATGTGCCACGTGCAACCACCGGGGTGGTGCATGATAGCATGATGCTGGGGATAAATTCATATCAGGCCCACCTTGTCCCTAAAGTCTGAAACCAAAACCCTATCCCTGAACATAACCTTAATGCTCACCCATCAACCTGCTGGCAGGGCGTGATGGCGTGCTGCAATCCAATTGACCTGTACTCTGAGCCGCAACCTAACCCTACCCTGAGGCCTGGGTACGGCCTTTACTATGGCCAGTATCCGTTTTGAGTTCCCCACGGATTTGGCAGTCCTAGCCATTGCCTGGTTAGTACATGGATGGGAGACCGCCGGGGAATGCTGGGTGCTGTAGGCTTTTTCCTTTTTGTTTTCTTTCGTTTTCTTTACCCTAGGGTCTCCCTTCCTCTCACACTTTGCCGCCATCGCCTCCTTGCCCAACACCGCTTCCCGCAAACACCCCCTGCCCCACTGCCCCCTCGCAATGCGCACACCGCCTGGCGGGTCCCTGGCCCTCTAGGCGAACCCGCTGCACCGGCAGGCGCCTACAACACAACGCTTCCACGTCCAAGCCCCAACGCCCACCCACACTGAATGAAGGGGCGCGGCGGGGCTGGGCTGGAAGGGTGGAGACAGCGGAGGGGGCGGAGGGTGCAGAGGGATGGACAGGGGGCCGGCGGCTAGGACCGAGGCAGGGCTGCACGGGGGAGCCGGGCCGGGCCGTTCCCATCTCCACAGGCATGCGCTCCCTCGGTCCTCGGCCTCTGCTCTGCCTCCAGGCCCTCATCCCAGGAGACCCTAGCTATTTCCTTGGACCGCGATCACCCAAGCCAACCAGCTACCGGCCCCACCTTACGCCTGGGCCCACCTACACCTTCTCCCCACCAGCCCTGGGGTGCACGCCCGCCCCGCCTGCAAGGGCATTCCCTTCCTTCACGCCGTCCACCATCCCTTTGCCCCAGGTCCCGGCGTCCACGTTTCTTGTGCCCAAGACTCAAGACGGCCGAACGCGCGGGGCCTCAGGCCCCGTTAGCACCCGGGTCCGTGCTCAGTCTCCCCGCAACAGCGAAGCCAACAGCAAGGCTTGCTCACTCAGCAAGACCTGGGCCCCCGGCACCACGGCAAAGATAGGCCCCGGTAATAAAGAACGAGACTAAAGATGGAATGGCTCGCATGCCCCCAGGCCTGATGGGGCCCTAGGCACGAATGGGAGCACAACGGGATTCCTGACAGCTTGGCTGCTCGTCCTCAGGCTCCTCTGGCAGCTCCAGGGCGCGGCCACCTTGCCCAAACCCCGCCCAGCATGACGAGCCCCCCGTGGGCTGGATGCCCCGTCAACACAGCCTCCAGTGTCTGTGATGTGTGTCTGTCGGTGCTGGGTGCACCTGTGTCTCTGTCCCTGACCCTGTTCCCGTCAGCATCCAGTCAGGGTCTGTAGGTCTGTCCTGGGGTCTGAGTGGGTCTGTGTGTTGGGTACTCTGTCTCTCTCTTCCTCTCTGTCTACATCTCCCTCCCTCTGGTCTCTGTCTTTCCCTGCATGTCTGCGTGTCTGTCTATGTCAGGCGGACTCTCGGGTCTCTCCGTGGGGTCCTGGAGAGTGTGGGTGGACAGGGGAAGGGTGGCTGAGGAATGGCCACGGGGTGGAGCTGATGAGGATGGTCTCCAGTGGTGCCCATGGCTGCGGGTTGGTTCCGAGCAAGGTGAGTTGGAGAGGAGGCCAGGCCAGGTGGCCGGCTGAACTGTCTTTGTCTTAGTGTGGGTCTCTGACTTCCCAGACAGCGTCGGTGGGGGTGCTCAGTGTGTTCCTCACGTTTTACTGTTTTGCTTGAATCCTGGAGTCTAGCCGCAAGTGGGATTACAAAAGGAACGTTTTCCCCTCTCTTTTCCTTCCGGATGAATCTGGCATTGGCCTGGTCTCCAAAATCACTTGTGCATTCAAAAGTCGGCTTCGGGCATCGTCAGGGTCCTATTCATTCATCCCATTCGTGCCCAGGGCCCCGTCAGGTTTGGGGGCGTGCGAGGGATTCTTTCCCTGGTCTCGTCCTTTATTTCGGGGGCCTATCATCGCCGTGGTGCCAGGAGCCCCGGGTCTTGCTGAGCGAGCGAGCCTCGCCGTTTGGCTTCGCTGTTGCGGGGAGACTGAGCACGGACCCCGGTGCCAATGGGGCCTGAGGCCCCGGGCGGTCGGCCGTCTTGAGTCCCGGGCACAAGAATCGTGGACCCCGGGAGCCGGGGCAAAGGGACGGTGGACGGCGTGAAGGAAGGGAATGCCCTTGCGGGTGGGGCGGGCGCACGCAGGAGTCGCGCAAGTCCCGGCGCTCCCCCATCCCGGGACTCTCCAGCCCCGCGGCCGCTTGGCTCCCAAGAAGGCAACGGGGTTCGTCGGGGCGCGGGGTTCCCGACCAGCGTGCTGTTCTCAGCGCCCCCAACCCCCGCCCTGGCCGATCATGGGCTAGCGTGGTCGGCCCCCTGGCCTGGCCTCCTCTCCAACCCACCTTGCTCAAAGCCAACCG
This sequence comes from Mirounga leonina, assembly GCF_011800145.1. Lineage (NCBI taxonomy): Eukaryota > Metazoa > Chordata > Mammalia > Carnivora > Phocidae > Mirounga > Mirounga leonina. The sequence goes on along the minus strand of NW_023270709.1, from coordinate 1,967,837 downwards.
GCAGCTCAAGGCGCCACCAGACACCAGCCTCATCAGCTCCACCCCGTGGCCATTCCTCAGCCACCCTTCCCCTGTCCGCGCACCGACTCCAGTAGCCGAGGGAGAGACACGAGAGGCCAGCTGACATAGACAGACACACAGACACACGGGGAAAGACAGAGAGAGACACAGAGGGAGGAAGATGTATACCGAGTGGAAGAGAGAGACAGAGACAGAGACAGAGTATCCAACACAGAGACCCTGTCAGACCCCAGGACACACCCGCGGACTCTGACCTGCATGTGGACAGTGAGAGGGAAGGGGCACAGGTGCACACACAGACACAGACACACAGCCCACCCACAGGAGGCTGTGTTGGCAAGTCAGCTAGCCCAAGGGAGGGTGGTCATGCTTGGGCGGGGTTTGGACTGGCGCTTCCCTAGGAGCCCTCGGAGCCTGGAATGGCTGAAGATGGGTGGGGATGCCACTGGACGCCACAGGAACCTGCATTGAAGTTACCAAAGCTTTATCATTTCACGTCTAAAACCAATTGTGCTTTTAAGCCTAGGACCTTTTTCTCTGTGGGCACTCAAGATCCTTTTCTTGTACAAGTTCCCAAAGGGATGGGAGACTGGTCTGAGCGCCAGACCCTGATCTTCCTGGTGGTTCATGGTGTTGAAGCTAATTGCCCCTCCTTGTCTACATGGTATGAAAAGCAATCAACCCTGTCCCTGGATGAGGTCTGAAAGATGCTGGTGCTCAAGGAAGGCACAATGGAGAATTTTGTACAGTCCCTGGAACCATCCTTCCAGGAAACATCTCAAACGTCACAGCTATTTCCTGAATATACCTGGTGTTCACCACACCCAAAAGGTCCTGGGCCAGCAGTTCAATAGGTGAGTGCCCACAGCATGCACAATACTGGGGCGAGACTCCCATCTACCGGTTGTGTCTTGGGAATGTCATTGTACCTCTCTGAGCTTCACTTTCCTCTTCTGAAAAGTGGGGTGGAAAGACGATGAACCTCATAGGGTTACTGTAGGAAAACATGGGAGAAAACGTGGAATGGACTTATCTGGTACCTGACTCTGTAGAAAGGGCTGCTGAATATGCTGGGCATCTTCATGTTTAATAGTTCTCTCTCCAGCAAAGGAGCTCTCAACCTCAACCCTCTCGGACCTGTGGCCCTTCTGTGTTTACAAAAGCGCATGGAAAGCAGGCAGTTTTTCTGTTTGCAAAGGACTTCTGAGATTCCATCTAGCTGGTCCTGGTACTTGTCCTTTACGTGGCCAGATTAGGGGTCATTGGGGGGCAAGCGTAGCAGCCCAAGTACACTTAGTATTTGGAAAATTACTGTTTGGGACTCATTCATTCAATAATATATATTAAGCACCTAGTAATGCAGGCACTTTTCTAGTCGCTAAGATAATTCAATGAATAAAGTAGATACAATGTCTGGATCTCAATTCTAGTCAGAGGGTCAGATAGTCACTCTACAAATCATAAGCACCCATATCCATAGTTCGTTAGGTGTCACATCTTCATGACCTACTCTAGGTATGAATGGAACCACCCATATTTGGATCATTATGATGAACTATGAGATCAAGAAAAAACTTGATTGGTCTTTGGGTCCAGAAGAGGGGCCTGTTGCCTCCACAGAGCAGGGTGGGAGACTACAGGGGTTATGGTTAGGGAGGGACTTTCAGAACCATGGATCTCACAGATCTCTTGATTTCCATGGGAAAGCTTAATTTGGGGGGTTTCCTGTGAAGAAGCAAATGAGTCAAAGAGAGCTATGGATGGAGTCTCAAGCCCTCTGGAAAGCAGAGCAGTCTGAGTTGAGTTGGTACCTAAAACACCTATCCCTTCAACTGCCCCATCTTCCTCAGCCTTCTCCCCTCCATATCCGCCTCTGCTGACCACCACAACTGGGGCCAAGGACAGAAGGTGTGGCGAGCAGACTGCTCACAAATTTGCCTCAAACCTAAGCCCCAACACTGGTCTGCTTCAAGGATGGAATAGAGTAGCCCATGACCATGGAGAGTATAACTGGAAAAACCAGACTTATACAGGTTTTCTGGATGACCAGGCCTTCCACTGGAAGGAGAGCTACAGAGAGGTTGGAAGAGGGCTGGGGCCATTGTCTAGGAACCACACAGAAAGAATGGTGCTGTGGGAGTACCGTGTGGAATGAAAGGCCAGGCCTCTGACTCTGCTCCACATATGACTCTCCCCAGCACCCTCTCTCCCATCTTGGGTACCTGGCCTGACTAGAAATTTCAGTATATCTGACAGTCCCTGCAGTGTGCCCGTTTCAAGGTAAAGGTGACCTATGTGCAAAAAAAGTTGCATGACTGGGACCTGAAGAACCATGCCCCCCTTATCCTGGTGCAGCAGGAACTTCTGGAGCCCACTGAGGCAGAGTCACAGGGTAAGGGGGATTGCAAGCTGGGAAGACTATCTGGGATGGGGTACATGGGCTAGGTATTCCTTTAAAAACCATGGGATCTCTCCTGTTTTTGGAAAGGTACAGGAAAGTCAGTGATGTGGATGAATCTTTCCCTTTATCCTGCTCCAGTGCCAGGTCCAGGGCTCCCACTAAAAGGGCCTCCTCTGGAGCTAGAGACCACCCCAGCTCTGTTTCAATCATCACCTCAAGTGTCAGAACCAGCATCATCTCCATCAGCTGTTCCAGAATTGGAACAAGTGCTAACATCTTCTGCATGTGTGCCAGGTCCTGAGCTGCAATCTGCTCAACCATCAACTTTACTGGGTACTATAACCCCAGCTCTAAAAATAGAGACAGATCCAACTCCAGCCCCGGAGGCTTCCTGCTACTGGTGTGTAACCCCAAAGAACCAGCTGAATGAGGAGAGGCTCGACCTCCTGGACTTCCCTCCCAAGCGGGTGGCAGAGCAACTGTCACACATAGATGCAGTGAGCAGCTGGGCGCTCAGGGTGGGGCAGGGGCAGGCTTTTCTTCTGCTCTCAGCTGTCCCACACCTGCCTTTCCCTGTTGTGGACTCCTAAGGTCGGGGTCCAAATCTCAGCTCCACCACTCACCAACCATGTCAACCTGTCAAGGTCCTTAAACCCAAGCTTTCACTGTCCAGCTGCAGATTATAGAGATAGACACTGATGAGAAGTGATGCAGAGTTACTGTGTAGATAAATGAGCCAGAAGAGATAGACAAATGGGTAGGCCCTGGTCCTTTGGGTGGGGGAAGGCAGCTCACTGTGTGCAGCCAAGTCCATGGGTCACCCGTCTGCCTTGGATGCTGAGCACCCTCAGCACTTATTAGGCATCTGATGTGTACTTAAGTTCAGGGCAGACAGACAAACCTGTGATTGTATCTATCATGTGAGAATGTGTATCTGAAAGGGAAGTAGGACCAGAGGGATGAACAGTTGGAGGGGAAGATGCTCCTTTGTGAGGAGCCATCTTGAACTGCCACCTGGAGCTTGGAGTTAGTGAGGATGATCAGGGTATAAATGCTCTCTCTCCTTCCCTGCCAATATTTGCCCCTGGGTCATCCTGTACTAGGTTCCTTCAGTGGAAAAGAATGGAATGAAATCCAGGGACTCCAGAGACAGGGTCATAGTGGTGGAGCACTGGACAAAGGTGGCCCAGGCATGCTATGGGAGTCCCAACTGAGTTGCGCTCCTGAGTCTCAGGAACTGCTCTTCCTTGTATCAGTTCTCAGGGTTGAAGTCCCTGGTCTAAGCCCTAGGGACTGTGCAGTCCCTAGACTCTTCCTTCCAGGGGCATACTGACATTTACTTGCATGTCCCAATGTTGGAATGCTCAGTTCCTACCTGGCTGCTTCCTTGGAGTGAGGTAAAATCCTCCCTCTCCCCAGGAGAGTTACTCTGGGTCTTACACGTGCCTTTCTGCAGGTCCCTGTCTCATCCAGGAGCGGAGATTTAAACTGAGGGGGACTGAAGCTCTAGAGCAAATAGGGTTCCTGCTTCCCACCTGATAGCTCATTCTCTTCCTTCCCCAGGCCTGTCAAATCCTGCAGAACTCCTCCCTGCTTGCCATTCTCTCGGCTCTGCAGACTGCCTCCATTCACCGCCTGAAGAAGACATGGCAGAAGGTTTCCAGGTGAGTGTGCCTCTTTCCATAAAAGGACCAGGATGGATGAGGGATCTTCCATAGGCCTGTTGTTTTCCCCCGTCAGTCAGCTTGGACCTCCTGGGAGGCAGTAAACCCTGAAAACAGGACCTGGACTGGTGGGCTGCTCTTTCAGCCTCCCTGGGGAATAGGCCACCTTACCTCCTGCTTTAGAAATCAGTTTTCCTAAGGAAAAAAAAAAAAAAGAAATCAGTTTTCCTAAATGTCCTACACTAGGCTGAGACAAATTAAATATTTTCACTTTTACTTTACAGTTTTACTAAACTCTCTGCCCAACTGAAACCAAAATTGACCAAAACAGAGCTACTCCAATAATATGGGAATGAAGGCACTAGATGACCCTCATGAGAGCTCCCTCCCATGTCCTACAAAGACCTTAAGGCTCAGAGGAACTAAGAGGAAACCCTTATCCAGGCAGTTTGACACATTTGGGTTCTCAAATAAAAGGGACTTGCACTCAACCCTGCCACATTATTCCTACATTGATCCTGCCTTCTTTCCCCCTATTCAGGAAGAGCTTTCAAAAATTTAAAATGCTGTGCATTGAAGACAGCCCACAGAGTAGGAAATGTGCAGGTCTCGAAAGAGAGGAGGGGTGTGCAGGGAACAGGGTCCTGAGTGGATGAAGTAGAGAATGGCCTGAAGCATTCCTTGGAGAGGGGAAGCCTTTGGCATGAATGTGGTGACAACCTGGGGGGAAGATTCCATTGGGGCTGGGACGATCAGGTGCTGCTCAACCAGACTCCCTAGCCTGCACACCCTGTCTCTCTGTGTCGACAGCTGGTCCAGATGGGGGCCGGTACAAACCTTGAGAGCCCAGAGGACAGGCCTCTGCTCAGGGATGGGGTTGGGATGGGTTGAGGGCCACAACGATGATGTGAACAATGACACTAAGTCCTCAGGAGACCATGGGCGGTAGGTGGGTTCTCACTTTTCCTGATGAGAAAACAGGCTCAGGGAAGCCAGGCTGCAAGCTCAAGATCACACATGGAGTGAATGCTGGAGCTAAGATTGTTCTAAAATCACTCATGTCATGCTTAAGGATAATGTGGCATTGGTATCAGCTGATTTGGGTCAGATGTCCAGGTTCTGAAGTAAAAGATGATGGAGGGAAGTAGACTGAGGGTATTATGGTCTCAAGGAATTTATCCTTCGTCCTGCAGGAGCAGCAATATAAATTTGCCATCCTGGTGATGGACCTCCAGAGAACCCAGAAGAGGCTGCAGAAGAAGGTGAGTGTGCCTGAGGTACAGGGCCTCCAAAGTCAGAGGAGAGGGTCTCCTTCCTGATAGCTGGAAGCCTCCAAATCAAGACAGGTGGGGCCTTCTGACTCTAGCTCTGCCTCCTGTTGCCACAGTTTCTAAAATTCTTATTTTGAAGTGAACAGGAGGAGGGTCTATAAAGCTGGATACAGAATGGTTTTGTGGGTGGGGAGGGGCCCAGGGCTACATAACTCTGTGATTTTCTTCTTTTTTTTTTAAGATTTTATTTATTTATTTGATAGAGAGAGAGCACAAGCAGGGAGAGCAGTAGGCAGAGGGAGAGGGAGAAGCAGGCCTCCCGCTGAGCAGGGAAACTGATGCGGGGCTCGATCCCAGGACCCTGGGACCATGACCTGAGCTGAAGGCAGACGCTTAACCGACTGAGCCACCCAGGCACCCTTACCCTTGATTTTCTAAAAGCAGGCCCTGGAGGTGATTAGGAGGAGTTTGATGTTCTTGGAGGATGAAGGGCAGGGGAATTGAGGGAAGGCTGCTAAGCGCCCTAGGCCGCTCCACGTGGGAACCGGGGGTAGGCCAGGAGGCTGAAATGTTTTGAGGGGAGAGTCCATGTGGGCACCAGAGAGCAGGGACTCATCCCACCTACACAGGGTGCTTCCCCCTTCCTTGGCACTTTCCTCACTGACGTGGTGATGCTGGACATTGCAATGGAGGACTATCTGGAGGAGGGTGAGCCTGATTGTGGAGGAGGAACCACAATCCTGAGGTTTGGGAGCAGAGAGCCCCTGTACTGAGCCCTGAGCTCTCAGGACTTGGCAAACCTCCCTTCATGACAGCCTCACAGCTGCCCCTGTGGGCTGGGGCTTCTTGCCCATCTCAGTGATGAGTGAAGGGAGGCTGCACTTAGGGCACAGCTTGCGGTGCCCAAGACCGGTGAGGCTGCCTGAATGCAAAGCTGCACCAGGTTTGTCTGAATTGACCTGAGCCTCTACCTCTGAGGTTGCCTGTGGGAGGAGAGTGAAGTCAGGACCCTCCACATCAGCAAGCACTTCAGTAGCCTAGCAGCACCTTCCTACCTGAAGCTTTGGCCTCCCCTTCTCTCATCAGAGAGGGTTGTGCTACAGGGCGCCAGACTGTCCACCCCATATCCTCCTTTTGCTGGACCCCAGAGCCTGGCCTAGGTCCCAGTCCTGTTATCTGTGTATGCACAGCCCCCTCATGTGTCCTGGCCTTAATGCAGCATGAGTAGTGTGGGTATAAGGAGCTAGTAATAACCAGGGGCTTTTTCTGATGGACTTTGATTGTCTGCTTTCCAGGGGAATGAGATCAACCACCAGAAGAAGAATAAGGTGAGCATCTGTATCACTTCCTGTAGGGAAGAGTAACAGAATGGATATCCGATATGTCCCTGGGAAGAACATTCCTTGGCTCCATCCCCTCCATCTCACCTTTACTGGGATAGTTTGATAATAAAGAATGACAGAGATCATGCTGCTCCAGGTAGCTGCAGATAATTACAACCTAGAGTTCGAGGATCCATTTCGGGCCTGATTCCAGTCTATGGAGCAGCTTGGCAAGGAGAGGTGAGGCCCATAAGGAGCTGGTGAGGGTAGGGTGGACTCTTTCTGGTGGCCATTCCAGGGATCCTTCTTCTGTGGCTCCCTGGGCAGCCTCAGGCCTCGCCGGGGGACCAGACTCCAGCTACTGGGAAAACGGTGGGAAGAACTCCTGAACTGAAGCTCCTGGTCAACTCACAGGAGTCACTCTGTCCTTAGCTACATCTTGTCCTGACAGCTGGAGCCCTGGTCCTAGCTGACCAGCAGCACTCAAGAACAAGTGGCCATAGTCAACCTCAGGGCTGAGCGAATATTCAGTGGCAGTGCAAGGTTTCCTCAGCAGCTGGGGCACTTGTGGGGCACTGTTCGACACCTCTTCCTCCCATCTCTTTACTTATTTGGAGGGGCAATATTTAATTGTCTTAAATAAAGTGATAGGTTTGAATATTATTATATTAAAGCCCTTTTTCTTTTAGAGCCCAGGAGTGTCGTTTGGTTCTTTTACTTCCTACAGTAATTTAAAAGATGTACAGACTCTCATATTCATTCTTGAACTAAGAAATCTTACAGAGTCATCGGCTATTGTATGTGGGAGGAAGGAGAAGAGCCAGTCCTCCTCCCTAGCTACCAAAGGCACCCCAAGACCCCCTTTCTCAGAGGACAGGTTCATTTCAGTATAACGAATTTGGGCAAACAACAGAGACAGCCCCTCAGAACTCCTGAGATTCAGAGGTTGCAGGTCCTTTCACAGGAATATCAACAACCACTGAAATTGGGTGTCTTTAAGAGTAACACTTGCCAGGGGCGCCTGGGTGGTCCAGTCATTGAACGTCTGCCTTCAGCTCAGGTCATAGTCCCAGGGTCCTGGGATCAAGCCCTGCATCGGGCTCCCTGCTCGGCTGGAAGCCTGCTTCTCCCTCTCCCACTCCTCCTGCTCGTGTTCCCTCTCTCGCTGTGTCTCTCTCTGTCAAATAAATAAATTAAATCTTTAAAAAAAAAAAAAAAGAGTAACACTGGCCAGAACTATTTCCTGCCCCAGGACCGTGGCTGCCTTTCTACACTTTAAAGGAAGGAGGACTTTTTCGTGCTTCTTTTATTGATGTGGGGTGTTTCTTTTTAATATTTTCTTTATTCATTTGAGACAGAGAGATACAGAGAGAGAGAGCATGAGCAAGGGAAAGGCAGAGGGAGAGGAAGAAGCAGACTCCCCGCTGAGCCGTGAGCCCTATGTGGGGCTTGATTCCAGGACCTGGAGATCATGACCTGAGCCGAAGGCAGACACCCAACCATCTGAGCTACCCAGGCGCCCCTATGTGGGGTGTTTTTGGTTTTGTTTTTGCTTTTGTTTTGACCCAGTATTTGGAATTTGTAGTTTTCTAGTTCAATCTGTGGAATTGCATCAGCATTAAGTGGGAAAAACATGTAAAGAGATCAAATCCTGCATGTGGAAGGGACAAGGCCAAAGGAAGATAATTTGCAGATGGACTAAGGGCACGCAGGACTTTCCATCCTCAATCTCCATCTAAGGGCTCCACGTTCACCCTTTACCAAGATGAGAATCCTCCTGGGATGCTTGTCAATGATCTCTGAATTCCTTTTCCTGCTTGTTTTGTATGTAGGGGAAAAGATGTTCAGTGTACCTTTAAGACCACAGCTGGTCCTGTTTCCATTAACATCTATGCTTCCATATGAGCTAAGATTTCCAGCATTCCAGCATTTCCTTATGCAGTTATTTTTTTTTTAAGATTTTATTTATTTACTCATGAGAGACAGAGAGAGAGAGAGAGAGGCAGAGGGAGAAGCAGGCTCCAAAGGAGCAGGGAGCCCGATGTGGGACTCGATCCCAGGACCCTGGGATCATGACCTGAGCCGAAGGCAGACGCTTAACCATCTGAGCCACCCAGGCGCCCTTATGCAGTTATTTTTAAGGCAGAAATTCCCTCAAGGCCTAGCCTCTTGGTCAGATAAATGGTAGAAACTGTTCCCTGGCTGGGACCTGATGGATCAGAGGTTGGTTCTCTTGCCAGGATAATGGTCCATATCCTTGACCAAAGAAACCCCCACACTCTCCTTGCTGGCCAAGGTAACTTTTAAGTCCATGTTGTTCTGATGTCCATAGTCTCAGACATTCACCAAATTACACACTCAGTCTCAGTTTACACACTTACACTGACTTGTCCTAAATTGCTGAGCTTGACCCCACAGATCTTGTAGCCCCTGAGGTAGCTCTACTCTTTTCCACCATCTTGTGCTCTGGTTATGTCATAGGGCTCCTATTAGGAGCTTTGAAAGATGACAAATGAGAGGTGAGGATTCAGGGGGTTCCATCAGGGGAATGCCACCAAACTGATGACCAGAGCAACCAAATAGCAATAAATACATTCCTATCAATAATCACTTTGAATGTAAATGGCCTAAACGCTCTGATTAAAAGACACAGGGTGACAGAGTGAATTAAAAAACAAGACTCATTAAAATAACAACAATAAAGAACAAGAATCATATGATCCTCTCAATAGATGCAGAAAAAGCATTTGACAAAGTACAGCATCCTTTCTTGATCAAAACTCTTCAGAGTATAGGGATAGAGGGTACATACCTCAATATCATAAAAGCCATCTATGAAAAACCTACAGCAAATATCATTCTCAATGGGGAAAAACTGAGAGCTTTCCCCTAAGGTCAGAAACACGGCAGGGATGTCCACTATCACCACTGCTATTCAACATAGTATTACAAGTCCTAGCCACAGCAATCAGACAACAAAAAGAAATCAAAGGCATCCAAATCGGCAAAGAAGAAGTCAAACTCTCACTCTTTGCAGACGATATGATACTTTATGTGGAAAACCCCAAAGACTCCACCCCAAAACTGCTAGAACTCATACAAGAATTTAGTAAAGTGGCAGGATATAAAATCCATACACAGAAATCAGTGGCATTCCTATACACCAACAACAAGACAGAAGAAAGAGAAATTAAGGAGTCAATCCCATTTACAATTGCACCCAAAACCATAAGATACCTAGGAATAAA
>NW_023270709.1:1946885-1957510 GCF_011800145.1 Mirounga leonina | reverse complement strand
GAGTCGATCCCATTTACAATTGCACCCAAAACCATAAGATACCTAGGAATAAATCTAACCAAAGAGACAAAGGATCTGTACTCAGAAAACTATAAAATACTCATGAAAGAAATTGAGGAAGACACAAAGAAATGGAAAAACGTTCCATGCTCATGGATTGGAAGAACAAATATTGTGAAGATGTCAATGCTACCTAGAGCAATCTACACATTAATGCAATCCCCATCAAAATACCATCCACTTTTTTCAAAGAAATGGAACAAATAATCCTAAAATTTGTATGGAACCAGAAAAGACCCCGCATAGCCAGAGGAATATTGAAAAAGAAAAGCAAAGCTGGCGGCATCACAATTCCGGACTTCCAGCTCTATTACAAAGCTGTCATCATCAAGACAGCATGGTACTGGCACAAAAACAGACACATAGATCAATGGAACAGAATAGAGAGCCCAGAAATGGACCCTCAACTCTATGGTCAACTCATCTTTGACAAAGCAAGAAAGAATGTCCAATGGAAAAAAGTCTCCTCAACAAATGGTGTTGGGAAAATTGGACAGCCACATGCAGAAGAATGAAACTGGACCATTTCCTTACACCACACACAAAAATAGACTCCAAATGGTTGAAAGACCTCAATGTGAGACAGGAGTCCATCAAAATCCTAAAGGAGAACACAGGCAGCAACCTCTTTGACCTCAGCCGCAGCAACTTCTTCCTAGAAACATCACCAAAGGCAAGGGAAGCAACGGCAAAAATGAACTATTGGGACTTCATCAACATAAAAAGCTTTTGCACAGCAAAAGAAACAGTCAACAAAACCAAAAGACAACCGACAGAATGGGAGAAGATATTTGCAAATGACATATCAGATAAAGGGCTAGTATCCAAAATCTATAAAGAACTTATCAAACTCAACACCCAAAGAACAAAGAATCCAATCAAGAAATGGGCAGAAGACATGAACAGACATTTTTCCAAAGAAGACATCCAAATGGCCAACAGACACATGAAAAAGTGCTCAACAGCGCTCGGCATCAGGGAAATCCAAATCAAAACCTCAATGAGATACCACCTCACACCAGTCAGAATGGCTAAAATTAACAAGTCAGGAAACGACAGATTTTGGCGAGGATGCGGAGAAAGGGGAACCCTCCTACACTGTTGGTGGGAATACAAGCTGGTGCAGCCACTCTGGAAAACAGTATGGAGGTTCCTCAAAAAGTTGAAAATAGAGCTACCATAGGATCCAGCAATTGCACTACTGGGTATTTACCCCAAAGATACAAATGTAGGGATCCAAAGGGGTGTGTGCACCCCGATGTTTATAGCAGCAATGTCCACAATAGCCAAACTGTGGAAAGAGCCAAGATGTCCATCGACAGATGAATGGATAAAGAAGATGTGGTATGCATATACAATGGAATATTATGCAGCCATCAAAAGGAATGAGATCTTGCCATTTGCAATGATGTGGATGGAACTGGAGGGTGTTATGCTGAGCGAAATAAGTCAATCAGAGAAAGACATGTATCATATGACCTCACTGATATGAGGAATTCTTAATCTCAGGAAACAAACTGAGGGTTGCTGGATTGGGGGTTGGGATGGGAGGGATGGGGGGACTGGGTGATAGACACTGGGGAGGGTATGTGCTATGGTGAGCGCTGTGAATTGTGAGAGACTGTTGAATCACAGATCTGTACCTCTGAAACAAATAATGCAATATATGTTTAAAAAAAAAAAGAAGAAGATAGCAGGAGGGCAACAATGAAGGGGGGGAAATCGGAGGGGGAGACAAACCATGAGAGACAATGGACTCTGAAAAACAAACTGAGGGTTCTAGAGGGGAGGGGGTGGGAGGATGGGTTAGCCTGGTGATGGGTATTAAAGAGGGCACGTTCTGGGCGCCTGGGTGGCTCAGTTGGTTAAGTGACTGCCTTCGGCTCAGGTCATGATCCTGGAGTCCCTGGGTCGAGTCCCGCATCGGGCTCCCTGCTCGGCAAGGAGTCTGCTTCTCCCTCTGACCCTCCCCCCTCTCATGTACTCCCTCTCTCTCATTCTCTCTCTCTCAAATAAAAATAAATAAAATCTTTAAAAATAAAATAAAATTAAATTAAAGAGGGCACGTTCTCCATGGAGCACTGGGTGTTATGCACAATGAATCATGGAACACTACATCAAAAACTAATGATGTGGGGCGCCTGGGTGGCTCAGTCGTTAAGCGTCTGCCTTCAGCTCAGGTCATGATCCCGGGGTCCTGGGATCGAGCCCCGCATCGGGCTCCCTGCTCCACAGGAAGCCTGCTTCTCCCTCTCCTACTCCCCCTGCTTGTGTTCCCTCTCTCGCTGTGTCTCTCTCTTTCAAATAAATAAATAAAATCTTAAAAAAAAAAAAACTAATGATATGATGTATGGTGATTAACATAACAATAAAAAATTTAAAAAATTTAAAATACAACAACAACAATAACAACAAAAATAAAAATAGAGCTACCCTATGACCCAGCAATTGCACTACTAGGTATTTACCCTGAAGATACAGATGTAGTGAAAAGAAGGGGCACATACACCCCAATGTTCATAGCAGCAATGTCCACAATAGCCAAACTGTGGAAGGAGCCGAGATGTCCTTCAAAAGATGAATGGATAAAGAAGATGTGGTCCATATATACTAAGGAATACTACTCAGCCATCAGAAAGGATGAATACCTACCATTTGCATCCACAGGGATGGAACTGGAGGGGGTTATGCTAAGTTCAAGTCAAGCAGAGAAAGACAATATAAGGAATAGCACAGAAGACCATAGCGGAAGGGAGGGAAAACTGGGAAGAAATCAGAGGGAGACAAACCATGAGAGATTCTGGACTCCAGGAAACAAACTGAGGGTTTCAGAAGGGAGGGGAGTTGGGGATGGGGGAAATGGGTGATGGGCATTAAGCACCGAGCACTGGGTGTAATTCGCAACTAATGAATCACTGAACATATTACAATCTAATGATGTTACTATACACTGGCTAATTGAATTTAAATAAAAAAGAAAGCAAATGTGAACATTCCAGCAGTCTTCTAACGTGAGAGACTTCCAACGATGCAATATGTACAAAGATCAATATTCTCACTACCCTGTTTATTTTGGGAAATAGTTATTTTTCACAAAACAATTTTTTTGTCAACATGCAATGGTTTATTAATATCATTCAAATGAGCTCATGAAAAAATTTTAAAACCTCTTTTATTCCTAGTATGGTAAATATTGATACCACTCAGTGCAGGAAAAGAGGGGTTAGGACAAAGTCACAAATCCCTGGGCCCGTCTCTCAGCGACCCCGCGCGAGGGCGGTGCCTTGGGCGGGAAAGCCCAGTGTTAGGGAGTCCGCATCTCCCCTGCTTTCACTTCTCCGTCTCACAGCCCGTCAGGTCCTCCTGCCTGGATCCTCATGACGCGACCCCAGTTCGCACTCCCATTGCGTGTCGGGGTTCCAGAGAAGCCAATCAGCGTTCGGGTGTTTTCACCGGCCGCGGGGCGACTCAGCTTCTCTCCGGAACAGGTGGTTGCCAGTCATGCGTCCCCCAACCCTCCTGCTGCTGCTGCTGTCCGGGGCCCTGGCCGTGACCGAGACCTGGGCGGGTGAGAGCGGGAGAAACGGCTCAGCGTGGGAGGCGGGAGGGGGCTGCCGGACCCAAGCGCTGCTCCGCTCCGCCCCCTGGCACTCGGAGCCCTCACCTCCGCCCCACCCACACCTTGGTCCCGACTCTTCTCCGACCCACTGCCCCTTTTCCGTCGCGCGAACCCCTCGCCCCCTGCCCTCCCGGCCGCCTCCCCCTGGGCCCCGGCCCCGCGCCGGGAGGAGGGTCGCGCGGGGTCTCAGCCCCTCCGCGCCCGCAGGCTCCCACTCCCTGAGGTATTTATTCACTGTCGTGTCCCGGCCCGGCCGCGGGGAGCCCCGGTACGTGGAAGTCGGCTACGTGGACGACGTGCAGTTCGTGCGGTTCGACAGCGACGCGGCGAGTCGGAGGATGGAGCCGCGGGCGCCGTGGGTGGAGCAGGAGCGGCCGGAGTACTGGGACCTGGAGACGCGGGACTCCAGGACGTGCACAGACTCTCCGAGGGAATCTGAACGAAGCGCGCGGCTACTACAACCAGAGCGAGGCCGGTGAGCGACGCGGGCAGGGGACAGATCACGATCCCCATCCCCCCGGACGGCCAGGGTCGCCCCAAGTCCCCGTGTCCGAGCGACACCCCGAGGCTGCGGGACACCGCCGTCCCCCGAACGGGGAAGAACCCTTGGGGAGTCTACTCGGTTTGGTTTTCAGTTTAGGCTTTAATGACGATAGGTCGTGGTGGGCCGGGGCCAGGGTCTCACACCTTCCAGTGGATGTACGGCTGTGACGTGGGGTCCGACGGGAACCTCCTCCGCGGGTACGAGCAGTTCGCCTACGACGGCGCGGATTACATCGCCCTGAACGAGGACCTGCGCTCCTGGACCGCGGCGGACACGGCGGCGCAGATCACCCGGCGCAAGTGGGAGGCGGCCGGTGTGGCAGAGAACCGGAGGAACTACCTGGAGGGCACCTGCGTGGAGTGGCTCGGCAGGTACCTGGAGAACGGGAAGGAGACGCTGCAGCGCGCAGGTACCAGGGGCCGCGGGGCCTCCCCGACCTCCCCTCCGCTGGGGCTGGCTTCCCACCAGGAAGGGAAAATGGACTCGGTGTCAGAACACCGCCCCTCCCACGGGTGGGGAGACGGAGATCCGCCCGGGTGTTCCTGTTCCTACTAGAGAGGGCCTCACCCAGAGGGCCGCTTCTCGCTAAAGGACAATCCAGTCTCTCCCCAGAGGCAGGTGGAGACCATCCCTGAACTAGTCCATCAGCGGTCCCTCCATCCTGGCAATCACCTTGTAAACCATGACTTTCCCTCTCAAGGTCTTGTTCTCCATCTGAGAACATCCTTGGAGATCTGACTCCCGGTTTTCTGAGTCACTGACACTCCACCACAGTCAGGACCATTAGTGTGTTCCCCACTCTAGACCTGCACTCTCCTGTCCTGGGATCTCTCGCTGCTTCTAAAACATTACTACAGATCCCTGAGTCTAGGCTGTTGTCAGGGTTTTGTGCTTTTCCCTTCTAAACCATTTGTCCTTTCCATCCTCAGGATGGTCACGAGTGCTGCTTATAGTGACCCATGAAGGTAACCCAAAGTGTGGACTTTCTGATTCTTCTTCCTCAGAACCTCCCAACACACACGTGACCCACCACCCCATCTCTGACCATGATGTCACCCTGAGGTGCTGGGCTTCTACCCTGCAGAGATCACCCTAACGTGGCAGCATGATGGGGAGGACCTGACCCAAGACACAGAACTTGTGGAGACCAGGCCTGCAGGAGATGGGACCTTCCAGAAGTGGGAGGCTGTGGTGGTGCCTCCTGGACAGGAGCAGAGATACACGTGCCATGTGCAGTATGAGGGGCTGCCCGAGCCCATCACCTTGAGATGGCGTAAGGAGGGGTTTGGGGTGGAGCCTCTTTGCAGAGAAAGTAGCTCTTCGGCAAAACATCTGCGAGGTTATGACTCAAGCCTGAGGTCTGAGCCCCTCACCTTCCCCCTTCCTAGAGCTGCCACCTGAGCCCACCATCCCCATCATGGGCACCATTGCTGGCCTGGTTCTCCTTGTGGTCACTGGAGCTGTGGTGGTGGGAGCTTTGATGTGGAGGAAGAAGCACTAAGGTAGGGAAGGGAGTGGGAGGGGAATTTGAGTTTTCTCATCCCACTGAGAGGTTTCAAGCCCCAGGTAGAGGTTTGTCCTGCCTTGTTAATGAGAAGTACCATCCACATACCTGTGCTTGCTTACTCTGGAGCCAATTGCTAACATTAACTCTTTAGTAGACTTGTGCAAATGAAGGACAAATTTTTTACCTTTATATTCTGTTGGTGGGGACCTGATCCCCAGCCGTTGAAGGTCAGGGGCAATTCCCTGATGTAGACAGACCTCCAGAAGACAGTTGGTCCAGTGCCCCTACATCCTTTCTTTGTGTTTTTCTGATACAGCCATGAGTCTTCAGTTAACAGTTCTGGAAACCTGATTTTGGTACAGGTCTAGGGTATTCCTCTGGATACCATGACCAGCCTTCTCCCTGGCCTCTGACATGATGTTTTCTTCCCACAGTGTTAAAGGAGGGAGCTACTCACAGCAGACTGAAAGTAAGTATGGAGAGAGTCATCCCTGAGACCCTGGGATAGTGTAGACAGGACCCCATGGGGAGCTCACCCACCCCATAGCTCCTCCTCTAGTCTCATCTCCGGTGGGCTCTGACCATGTCCTGTTTGTTCTACCCCAGGCAATGACAGTGCCCTGCGCTCTGATGTGTCTTTCATGGCTCCTAAATGTGAGACCCTGGAGGGCCTGGGTTATGAGGATTGTTTGAATGGGACAGTATAGCATTTAGTGGGCTGTGGAGATGTCAACATTTACATGATTGACTTGAATTTGTTCATGATTATTTTCTTTCACAGCGTGAACCAGTTGCCTTGTGGGGAACTGAGTGATGCAAGATTTGTTCACACTCCCACTTTTTTTTTTATCTATTTATTCGACAGAGTGAGAGAGTACTAGCAAAAAGAGCAGTAGAGGGAGAGGAAGAAGCAGGCTTCCCGCTGAGCAGGGAGCCTGACGCGTGGCTTGATCCCAGGACCCTGAGATCACGACCTGAGCCAAAGACAGACGCTTAACCCAGGTGCCCCACACTCCCACTTTTTTTTTACATCAAGAGCCCAGGACGTCTCTATCTGCTAATGGTGTCTGAATGTGTCTGTGTTCCTATTAGCATAATGTGAGGAGGTGGGGAAACTGGCCCACCCCTACCCATCATTACCTCTCCCCAAACTGACCTGTGCTCTCTTCCCTGATCTGCTTTCCTGTTCTAGCAGAGATGGGACTGGGTCATCTCCATCCCTGTCTTTACTTCATGTTTGACTGAGAAGTAATATTTTACTTCTCTACTGAAAATCTGGATTATGAATTTGTTTTCTATTCTTGTCATATAGGACTAAGGTGGTAATAAAGGTAGTAAAGGAGAAGACTCCTAAAGTTGAGATGGGAAATAAATGGAAGCGGAGAACCTTCCAGAAGCTGCCTGATTGCTGTGCTGTCTGTTGTAGGTGGGGCAGGAGAAGCTGTGAGTAGCCAACTGTGGTCAGAACTGTGCCAGGTTAGTACTCAGTGCATTGTGGGCTTTAACATGGTCACTCCTCAGCTGAGTCATCTTCGCTATTCCCTGGTCCCTTCAGTGGAAACTTGTTCCACCAGGACCTGTGATCACAGGGACTCAGACATCACCTGTCTCTAGGACCATGGGCATCAAGAGCTTCCTTAACCAGGTCAGCCTAGGCTCCAGCTTGGATCAGGCCCTCAGCCCCCAACTTTTGGGTGGTTTATATAGAGAATTAGGCCTATGCTTATTCTTGTGTATGAGTTCTGGTCTCATGTTCCTCTGGTGTCCCCCAGTCTGTGACCACCACAGGGGTCCTATAGCCTCTCCTTGTTCCCACAAGGCCCAGTGAGCCCTGCACACAGGATTCCTGTGGTATTGCAAGATGAATTTTTTCAGACCCATCTCTTCTCCTACAGCTGTTCTGGATCATTTTTTCCATCCTTCCCCCATCTTTTTTAAAAAGCAGATTCTGGAGTTAGAGACAGGATCTGAT
This sequence comes from Mirounga leonina, assembly GCF_011800145.1. NCBI lineage: Eukaryota > Metazoa > Chordata > Mammalia > Carnivora > Phocidae > Mirounga > Mirounga leonina. The sequence continues at coordinate 1,949,808 of NW_023270709.1, read as the reverse complement.
CGTTTCTCATCCGTATTAAATTTCAGTTTGTCTTCTCTGCTCACTTACCTGCCCCCCTGACCTTAGATCTAGTGATCCTCGTTCTGGTTCCAATCCTAATTCATAGAGTTATAAAGCAGTGTGTAATTTGAATTCACATTTGTCTGGAAAATATGACCCATAAGCCTACGTACAACTTTTCTGAATGGAGAACTGTTAATTGTTTCCTGTGCTGTGCAGGAGGAATGGTGTGGAATAGAGGCAATAGGGGTGGAGCAGGGAGACCAGCAATGGGGAGAAAAGTGGTAGCTGCCACGAACAGCTGTAGCCTGAGGCTCATCTAGAAGAGAGAGGTGCTCTATGCAGATCATTCATTCAACTGGTAATTGTCAGATACAGGAACATTATTTTAGCATCTAGGACACCTCAAGTGAAAAACAGGCAAAATTTGCCTACCTTGTGGGGCATATGTTCTGGAGTGAGGGGCAGACTGTATGCTAGTAACTAAGGGAAGTGTGTGTGTTAGAGGTTGGGGAGTACCTATGGAAAGTGGTCCAGAGAGGTACCTATGCTGGGAAGGGGACAATGGCTACTTCACTACAGCAATCAGAGGGAGCCTCACCGAGGTGCCTTTGAGAGGTTTGAAGGTTATGAAGGAATTGCATAAGAGAAGGTCTGGGGGGAGCTCTTTCCAGGCAGGGAACCCCCAGTGCACACGCACTAGGACAGGAGCGTGCCCTGTGTTCACGGAAGGGCGAGGAGGCCACTGGGGCTGCAGCAGAGAGCAGCTGAAATGACATCAGATGTCCAAGCCTTAGGATATTAGAACAGTTTGAGTTTTCTCTGAGTGACATGTGGAGTTACAAGATGGTTTTAAACAGACGATCCACCCGGTACCACCTCTCCTTAGAAGCATCTGTTTGTAGCTGTGCAGAATCAAGCGGTGCAGGGTGAGTGACCAGTAGAGAATCTGTAGGAAACCAGTGCAGTGTCCTAGGAGGGGGATGTGGGCTGTACATCTGGGGTTGAGGAAGGAAGACAGTAGGAAGTGATTGGGTTCTGGATATATTTAAAGATGGACTCTGCAGCATTTCCTAATGGATTAATTCTAGAGAGAGAGAATGAAGAATCAGGGAGGGCATCCAACATTTCAGACTGCAAGCAGAAATGTGAGTGCCTTCAGTGGAAATGGGGAAGTGTCTGGAAGTAGCATATTTGAGTACGCAGCATCACAAGCATCCAATTTAGGAAATGATTAATCTGAGATGTCTACTAGAAATACAAGTGAGGAGCACCTGGGTGGCTCAGTTGGTTAAGCATCCGACTCTTGATTTTGGCTCAGGTCATGATCTTGGAGTCATAGCATCAAGCCCTGCATCAGACACCCCACCCCCCACCCCACTGCTCAGCAGGGAGTCACTTAGGATTCTCTCTCTCCATCTCCATCTGCCCCTCCACCCTCTCTAAAATAAATAAATAAATCTTAAAAAAAAGAAACGCAGGTGAGGTTGGCAGGTGGATACAGAGTTCAGAAACATCTGGGTTGGAGAAATAGATGTGGGAGGTCATGCCATATAAACCAGGTTTAAAGCCTTTACTAGAGATGAAGAGATGAGGTCCCTAAGGGGGTGAGGGCCATAGAAGAGAAAGGAACAGGACCAAACCCTGGACTCCTCAAGGCTAAGCAAGCTGATCAGAGCACACACCCAGAGTGTACTGCATAGTTTGGTTCTGCACCTAGAAAACACAAAGACCAGGGAGGCCCACCCTTCAGTGTGCACAGAAAATTCCTGGACTATGAACATCTAGACAGTCTGGAGTAGAGCATGAGATTCTGGGTTGATAACAAGGTTGGTGCTGATGCTGCTGGTCTTCGGATCCCACACTGAGTAGCAAGCACATGAAGCAGGATCCCCACATGGCCGTGCATCAGCCTCTCCTGTAGGGATTATTAAGTAAGTGATTCCTGGGCTCACGCCCAACATTCTAAGCTGGTGGGTCTAGGAAGAGGCCTGAGTATTTGGTAACAAAGCCACAAGCCATCATGGGATTCCACAGATAGGGAAGCACTGAAGTCATTGATGAGAGCCCTCATTGTGGGACAGGGTCTTACAGACACATTTAAATAGTTTTTTTGTGGGGTGCCTGGGTGGCTCAGTCGTTAAGTGTCTGCCTTCAGCTCAGGTCATGATCCCGGGGTCCTGGGATCAAGCCCCGCATCGGGCTCCCTGTTCAGCGAGAAGCCTGCTACTCCCTCTCCCACTCCCCCTGCTTATGTTCCCTCTCTCCCTGTCTCTGTGTCAAAAAATAAAATCTTAAAAAATAAATAAATAGTTTTTTTGTAGGAAGAAAAATGCAAGACATGCTGGGAGAAACATATTTTCTCTCCCATGGGGTAAAACCAGATGAAAGATTTAGGAAGTGATTATCAGCTCAACATAAAAACTCTCATTGCTAAGAGTAGATCTTAAATGGTCACACACACACACACACACACACACACACACACACAAAAGGAACTATGTATCATGATGCAGGTGTTAGCCAAGGCTATGGTGGTAATCAATTTGCAGTATATAAATGTATCAACAGGTTGTACACTTAAACCTACAATGTTTTATGTCAATTATTTCTCAATAAAACTAGAAAAAATTTCTGAATCTCTGCTCTCTGGAAGTATTCCCTCATGGATTTCTTGTTCCTTGTTTTGAACAACAGATTCCAAGTTGTTTTAATTGAAATTACATATATTTATAGAGAAACATGTATCTTATAATATAAATTATAAATACATACTATAAAAATATAAAGTATGAATAATATAAATATTAAAGCATATTTTAAAATATATGAAATATATAAATTACATGAATAGGAAAATATATACTATAGAGAGTACTGGGCCTCATTTTATTTCAAGGAAAGCCACAGAACAGGCCCGAGG
>NW_023270709.1:1931811-1946485 GCF_011800145.1 Mirounga leonina | reverse complement strand
ACTGGGCCTCATTTTATTTCAAGGAAAGCCACAGAACAGGCCCGAGGCTGCAGAGCCAGGAACAGAATCCACCATCCCACCCTAGGTCAAGGCCCAAATAGGAATCACTGCCCCCGGTGCTGGGCACAGATCCCACTGTTCACATCACCGCACCCTGAGGCCAGGACTGCCGTCGCTGCCGCTCCTGGCAGCTGGATGACACGACGGCCACTCACGCCACCTGTGCCAAATGCAGGCAGCACTGTCCCAGTTTCCGTGTCACCACATCCTGGGTCAGAGTCTGGCTTGTGCTCACCTGACTGGTGGAGCCTCCCTGTCCACCTGCAACAATGTGTGACATCCCGACTCTGATCTGGATTCCTGGGGAGTGACCAACACCCTTGGACTTGAACTCTTCATTCAGTCTGGTCTCTGCATTTCTAGCCACAGGCCTGCGAAAGGCCACGCATTCAGGTGGTTCCCAAAGTCACCCCTGTTGTAGGCAGACTCCAAGATGGCTCCAGTGTTCCCATCCTCCAGTATTCATGCGCTTGTGTAATACCCCCTTTCGGAACAGAAGCTGGACATAGTGACTTGCTGGTGACACACAGAATAGGGTGAAGTCATGCAGCGAGTATTTGGGATCACCAGGAGACAAGATGCGAGGGACCTGGAGTCAACTGTCTCAAGGTGCGCCATCCAAGGCAGCCTTGGACGTACAGAAATCTAAGAGCAGATTTCTGATGGAACCCCATGACAAGTGACCCTGCGTTCCTTCTCCATCTGAGGGGATTGATTCTTCTCCAGGTCTCGACCCCCACAGCCACCACCTTCAGACAGGAGGAGGAAGAGGAATCACCAGCAGGGATTCTCATCCTGGCTGCAGTGAACAGAGGAATTCTGGGAAAAGGACGGGAAGGGAAGAAACACAGGTCCCCAAATATAACAGCTGGTGAGCCCCCACATGCCTCCAGGCACCCCCGTGGCTACAAAGATGAGAGAACAGTCTCCAGTCTCTCTGTGCTGCCCCTGGGGCCCAGCTCTCCCTTCCTCCAACACAGAGAATGTCCAGGGAGCCCACAGTGCTGCCCCCTGTGTATCTATCTCTCTGCTCATCTCCAGAACAGACCACCATGGCCACCCCATCCTGGAAGTCCTCTCCTCTCCATATGCATTAGTTCAGGGTGTGCAGCAGAAACCCAGCTAACAGTGCTGTAAGCAGGACAGCAGCTTGTGTGTGTGTGTGTCCCATGTGTGAGGCGAGCCGTTCGGGGCTGTAGGGTCGCTCTGCACCACAGGGCTGTCCGGGCACGCTGGTGCCGATGCCCTGGGAAGTTCCCTTATTAGCATGACCCAGGGCACCTAAGACCATGTCTGTGGTCCATGAGCAGGGCAGGGAGAGCAGAAAAAGAGGAAGCTTCTCTCCTTTAAGGGCAACACCTACTACCTCATTCTGCGTCACCATAATGGCCAGAATGTAGTCACACAGACAAGAGTAGCCTCCTGGGAGGCTGGTGAATCAGGCTATTTTTAATCTAAGTGACCATGTGCTCCCATGAAATTCTGTCACTATGGAATAAGGATGATTTTTGCTTCACTTAAAGTTTTGAAAATCATCAGCTACAGAACTGTCATTATCAATATCAAATCTTGAACCAGTTTGTATGTAAATAGTGAGAAAGTCTCACAATATAATATTGAGAAAAAAGATGCAGATAGAAAACTTGGTAAAATACCACCTGCTAGGGGCACCTGGGTGGCTCAGTTGGTTGGGCATCTGCCTTCCACTCAGGTTATGATCCCAGGGTCCTGGGATCGAGCCCCACGAGCTGCTTCTCCCTTTCCCCTGCCCCTGCTCATGCTCGCTCTCTCTCTCTCTCAAATAGAAAAAATAAAATATTAAAAAGCACCACCTGCTAAAATGGAAATCTCTTCCTATAATACTATTGAAACTGGTTAACAGCTGTTATGTCCAGGGAGAGAGTTTGGAAGAATTATGGATGGGATGGAGGATGAAATTTACTTTTCACTCTATACTTTCATGTTATGTAAATTTTTCAAACATTGTGCATGTATCAGTCAGTTGAAAAAAATTTTGAATTGCCAAAGTCGCACTTCCATTTAGCAGACACCTATTAGGCAGTAGTAGATGTCAGGCTCTCTGCTAGGCTCAGTGAGAGAAACATGAAGGAATTCAGAGTTGGGTGAATAACCTGGTAAATGCAACTATTATAATGAGTTTTGGGGAAACAGCCTCCACACAGAAGCTAATTGAGTGCCTACTGTGGGCCAGGTGCTGTACCACATGCTAGGGACAGAAAGAAGATACAGGTACACACCTTTGTGACCTACCTGTCTCACACTGATGAGGATCTGTGCCAACAGCTGGCTCTCCAGGAACCCTACTACTGTCTTGTCCCTGTGTGGGAAGGGGCTGAGACTGGAAAGAGAACTTTTTTTGCCCATTTGGTCCAAAAATTAGTGGAAAGGTTAAGTTAATGTAACTGACTCACGAATACAAGAGGAAATCACTAAGAAATAACCTGGATGAAAGGAAAGAAACCGACAAAGTGGAATCACAAGAAGTGACTTTGCAGGATCTCGTTGGAGGCAAACTGGCAGAGATAGTGGGAGACCAGGATTTCCCTGGGAACATGACACAGGAAAGCAAAAAAATGGTTCAGTTTAGTGATGGTGCTTTCCTAGAGATTTAGAAGGTCTGACAAGGGAAGGGGGAAATATTCAGGGAGGACGACCTCTCAGGTTCCACAAAGTTGAGACAGACCTTCCAAATGACAGCGTGATTCTTGTATCTAGGACCCTGCTTGGATAACACAGCTCAGCCCGCAGATCATCTTGTCCAACATGGAACCCAGAGTGATAATTACCTTGTTCAGTGACTGTGCAGCCTGCGTATGAGCATATGCAGTGCAGAGACCTTGCTACCCTCCATTCCTGCCATCTGTCACCTGCAACATCCTGTGAAGACAGAGTCTATAATAAGGCCAATGGTCCCCAACTCCTGGTCCACATGGTCCTGTGGAATCTCCTCCTACTGAGTGTGGGTGGGACCTGGAATATATTCCAACCAATAAAATGTGGCAGTGGTGATCTTGGAATATAAACGATCATGACTTCCATTTTGCCAGCTGGTTTTCTACTATCTTCTCCACTTGCACGCTTTGCTGAAGCAAGAAGCTGTGCTGGAAAGACCAGAAACTGAGGTCTGCCTCCTGCCTACATCCAGCAAGACACTAAGCCTCCAGTCCACCAGCTCACAAGGAACTACTCAGTCCTCCCCATAAGGTCGTCCTTCCCTTTCTTGAAGACATCGTATTTTTTTTTTCAATTTAAATTCAATTTAGTTAACATATAGTGTAATATTAGCTTCAGGGGCAGAACTTAGTGACTGATCAGTTGCATATAACACCCAGTACTCAATACATCAAGTGCCCTCCTTAATGCCCATCACCCAGTTATCCCGTCCCCCCATCCACCTTCCCTCCAGCAACCCTCAGTTTGTTTCCTATAGCTAAGAGTCTCTTATGGTTTGCTCCCTCTGTATTTTTATCTTATTTTTCCTTCCCTTTCCTTTGTTCATCTGTTTTATTTTCTCTTTAAAACATGAATATCAAGGGTGGCTCAGTCATTAAGCATCTGCCTTCGGCTCAGGTCATGATCCCAGGGTCCTGGGATAGAGCCCCACATTGGGCTCCCTGCTCAGTGGGAAGCCTGCTTCTCCCTCTCCCACTCCTCCTGCTTGTGTTCCCTCTGTCACTGTGCCTCTGTCAAATAAAGAAATAAAAAATCTTAAAAAAAAAAAAATGAATGTCAAGTTCTTACTATCCTACTTCCTTTCCTCTCACTCCAACTGGGAGGCCCGAGGAGGGAGCTATAGGCAGGGTGGGAGGAAGTGCCCTGAGCAGGGGTGAGGCTAGACTTCACGGCAACTCTCACCTTGGAGAGCAGGTATAATCAGGAAGTCAGTCGGAAGAAGGCAAATCAGGGACAGCAGGGATTGGAAGGACATGAGTGGTCACCCTAGTGTCTCTCAGGCCCACACAGGCTGTGCTTTCAGACTGTGAATAAAACAGCGAGGAATGAACTCTGTCACCCACTGCTGGTCTCCCCCTTTCCAAATTCTGGACAGCCCACCTCACACCCCAGATGCAGACACCACTGATTCCCTACAGCCCAGATGTGACCTCCCTTCCTGCCACGTCCAGCAAACACACTCCATCAGCCAATGTACATGCAGCTCTCCTGTCACTTCAGACCCCATGGACTCACCTAGAAGGAGAGTGAGGAATGCCTACTCCTGACAAGACTCACTGCTGGAGAAGGAGAAGCTGCCAGAGCCACAGAATGATGTGACCCTTAATGAGGTGGGTGAACAGTATACAGGAGTCAAAAAAAAAAAAAAAAAAACAGTGGGCACTTAGGCTCAGCAGCCTGATGATTTTGTTAGAATCATGGCTCAACCAATTAAGTCACTTAGCCTCTGAGTGACCTCACTTTTCCTAACTGTTAAATGGGGTTGACAGCAATCCCTATTTCATAGGGCTATTATAAGGTTTTAAATAATTCAATTCATGTACATCCCTTAAAACAGTCTGACACTTTTATTAAGCAGAACCCAGGAAAGGAAGAGAGTCCCACCAATTTAGCTCCTGTTTTCTTCTTCCTACTATGAAGAGTACCAGCTCCCCATCACTCATCACCCCGAACCCCTCGCTTCCTGCAGATGGAGAGCTGTTCTGTCCCTTATAACCCATGGAGTAGGGGTGGGGCAACCATGAAATGGCCTGAGTAGAGGCAAGGATGAGGAATTCTCAGAGCAACACTCACACACACACACATATACACACACGTACACAGACACACATATACAAACAACCGTACATGCTCCTATGTGTTCAATTACACACATATATACAAACCTCCATACACAAATACCCATACACCAATCTATAGGATTGTGAACCCACCCAGACAGACACACACACACATAACATACTCCTTTTACATTTGCCAATTCAACTGCGGCCCACTTACTCCTACTTCATCTTTTTAAATATTTAGGGGAGGAGTTAAGATGGCATAGGAGTGGAGGACCCTAAGTTTGTCTAGTCCCACAAATACAGCTAGTTAGTTATCAAATCATTCTCAACACCTGAGAAATCATTCGGAAATCTGAGAAAAGAAATGCTACAATTCTACAAATAAAAAGCGACCACTTTTTCAAAGGTAGGAAGTGCAGACACTTGAATCTGGGGTGATATATCTGAGGATACAGCAGAGAGGAGGGAACGTGCTTTAGGAGGATACCACAAAGTGTTATAAGCAGCAGGGTGCAAAACTGGAACTTTTAGAAGTCAGCTACAGTGGCCTAAGTCCCTGACTTAAAGCTGGTCAGGTGGCGAAGTGGCACAGAATCCCAGGTGTGACAGGGTGGTCTCAGGATCCCTGGGGGTCACAAGAAGAATGGGGGGGTGCCTGAGTGTGGCAGATTCCCAGGAATAAGCATGGGGAAGCTGGCCAAAAACAGCGAGTCTAGGTGCCAGCTTTCTGCTCTGTGTTGCCATGAACTGTGAACTGCAGTACAGTCGTGCATCCACTCTCTGCGCAAGGGCCCAGAAAGCGTCAGAAGCACGGCGAGACCCCCCTCCCTCTGCAGGGAGGAACAGTGCGTGTCCGTGCAGCAGGAGTCCGTAAAATTTAGTGACTTGAAACAGCATGCCTGAGACAAAAACGCTCCATCACATGGTGGGTGAACAGAGTTCTAATGGAAACCGGGAGACAAGAGCGATTGACTGCTTTTCTGTGAGGGCTCACTGAAGAGTGGGGGACACGAACTTTCAGCTCCAGGGCTAAGAGAGAGGGGCACCACCATTTTCATCCTGCGCATGGGTGCTGAAAGCCTTCAGGGAGCAAAACAGTGCCACCTTGTGGAATCTGGAGCCACTTAGACTGAGCCCAGCCTCCTGGCAAAGGAAGCACATTTGTAATAGGAAAAGTACATCTCAAAATCAGCGGACAAATGGCTCGCACCAAGACTGTTGATCACAAAAAGCTGCAAAGGTTCAGCTCTTGGAGAAAACAGTGTATAACGTTGTTTTTCTACCCCTTAGGCTTTCAGTATTATTTTTTCAGTTATGTTCTTATTTTTTCAATTTTTTTGTTATTTTTAAATTTTTATTTATTTTTTAAATATTTTATTTATTTATTTGACAGAGAGAGAGAGAGAGAGCACAAGCCCGGGGGTGGGGTAGGAGAGGGAGAAGCAGGTTCCCCGCTGAGCAGGGAGCCTGATGTGGGACTCGATCCCACGACCCTGGGATCATGACCTGAGCTGACGGCAGATGCTTAACCATCTGAGCCACCCAGGCGCCCTAAATTTTTATTTTTATATACACATTATATATATATATATATATATTAGTTTTTGTTTCCTTTTATTGAATTTTATTTTACTTCATTTTTATGTATATGCAAGTTTTCCAAGATAGGAATCTCGTTTCTTTTAATGAGCAGAACAAAACACACCCAGGATCTAGTTTTTTGTTTTGCTTTGTTTTTTGTTGGTTTTTCTTTCGTTTTGGTTTGGTTTTGGGTTTTGTTTTGTTTTTTTTCCATTGTCGTTTTTCTTACTGTTTTTTCTCTTTCTTTCTCCTTTTCTTTTCTAGACAAAATGGCAAGATGGAAAAACTCACCCCAAAAAAAAGAATAGGAGGTAGTACTCACTGTCAGGGATTTAATTGATACAGATATAAGTAAGATGTCTGAACTAGAATTTAAAACAATGATTATAAAGATACTAGCTGGGGGCGCCTGGGTGGCTCAGTTGGTTAAGCGACTGCCTTCGGCTCAGGTCATGATCCTGGAGTCCCGGGATCGAGTCCCGCATTGGGCTCCCTGCTCGGCGGGGAGTCTGCTTCTCCCTCTCCCGCTCCCCCCTCTTGTGCTCTTTCTCTCTCTCACTCACTCTCTCAAATAAATAAATAAAATCTTTAAAAAAAAAAAAAGATACTAGCTGGGCTTGAAAAAAGCATAGAAGACACTAGAGAATCCCATACTGTAGAAATAAAAGAACTAAAATCTAGTCAGGCCGAAATTAAAAATGCTATTACAGAGATGCAGTCTCAAGTGGAGACTATAAAAAAAAAGAGGATGAATGAAACAGAAGAGCAAATCAGTGATATAGAAGATAAAATGATGAAAAATAAGAAAGCTGAAAAGAGAGAAAGGAAACTATTAGATCACAAAGGGAGATTTAGAGAACTCAGCAATTCCATAAAGCAAAATAATATCCGTATAATGGGGTCCCAGATGAGGAGTGGAAGGAAGGGGCAGCTGATACTCGTATCAGACAAACTAGGTTTTAAACCAAAGACTGTAAGAAGAGATGAAGAAGGACACTATCATAATAAAGGGGTCTATCCAACAAAAAGATCTAACAATTGTAAATATTTATGCCCCTAACTGGGGGCACCCAAATATATAAACCAATTAATAACAAACTTAAAGAAACACATTGATACTAATACAGTAACAGCAGGGGACTTTAACACCCCACTCACAGCAATGGACAGATCATCTAAGCAGATGAACAAGGAAACAATGGCTTTGAATGACACACTGGACCAGATGGACTTCAAAGATACATTCAGAGTATTTTTTTTCCCTAAAGATTTTATTTATTTGTATGACAGAGAGAGAGATAGCGAGAGCAGGAACACAAGCAGGGGGAGTGTCAGAGGCAGAAGCAGACTTCCGGGTGAGCAGGGAGCCCAATGCAGGGCTCAATCCCAGGACCCTGGGATCACAACCTGAGCCAAAGGCAGACACTTAATGACTGAGCCACCCAGGTGCCCCATTCAGAGTATTTCATCCTAAAGCAACAGAATACACATTCTTCTAAGATTATCGCAACTAATGAATCATTGAACATTATATCAAAAACTAGTGATGTACTATAAGTTGGCAAATTGAATTTAAATTAAAAAGATTGGGCGCCTGGGTGGCTCAGTTGGTTAAGCGACTGCCTTCGGCTCAGGTCATGATCCCGGAGTCCCGTGATCGAGTCCCACATCAGGCTCCCTGCTCAGCGGAGAGTCTGCTTCTCCCTCTAACCCTACCCCCTCTTGCGCTCTCTCTCTCACTCTCTCTCTCAAATAAATAAAATCTTTAAAAAATAATAAAATAAAATAAAATAATAAATTAAAAAGATTATACCATGCATATTTTCAGACCACAATGCTTTAAAACTTGAACTCAATCACAAGAAAAAATTTGGAAGGACCACAAATACATGGATGATAAACAGCATCCTTCTAAAAAATAAATGGGTCAGTAGGATTTAAGATAGCGGAGGAGTAGGGGATCCTAATTTTGTCTGGTCCCTAGAATTCAGCTATATAGTTATCATATCATTCTGAACACCCATGAAATCAATTGGAGATCTGAGAAAAGAATTACTTCAATTCTACAAACAGAAAAAGAAACCACTTTTTGCAAGGTAGGGAGTGCAAAGAAGTGAATCCAGGGCGATATACTGGGAGATAAACCAGGGAGAGGAGGGAGTTTAAGGTGTCTACCGGAAAGTATTATAAGCAGCGGAGTGCAAAATCGTAAGTTTTAGAAGTCTGCTACACTTGGAGGCGTCCCTGGCTTAAAGTTGTTCAGGTGGAGAAGCGGGGTGGATTCCAAGTGGGACAACGTGGTGGCAGGATACCAGGTGTCAGAAAAAGCCGGGGGTGCCTAAGTGCGGCACAGTTTCCAAGCATTGGAGCAGGGAAGCTGGCTAAAACAGCGAGTCTATATGCCAGCTTCCTGCTCCATGTTGCCATAAACCGTGAACTGCTGCGAAATTACGCAACCACTCTCCAAACAGGGGCCTTGCAAAAGGCAGTAACCTGGCAAGACCCCCCTCCCTCACCCGGGAGGAATGGCATGAGTCCACACCACAGGAGTCCATAAAGTTAGGAGACTGGAAATTCAGTCATGTGCCTGAGATAAAAACGCTCAGTCACAGGCTGGGTGAACACAGGACAGAAACCAGGGAGACCAGAGTGATTGACTGCTTTTCTGTGAGGGCTCACTGAAGAGTGGGGGCACAAACTTTCAGCTCTGGGGCTAGAGATGGGGGCACTGCCATTTTTCAAACCCCCAAGTGGTGCTGAAAGCCTTCAGGGAGCAAAACAGTGCCATATAGTGCAATCCAGAGCTGTTTACACTGAGCCCGGGCCCCTGGCAAGGGGGGCAAAATTTCACCAGGGCAAGGACACAGGCCCCTCCCCTAGAAGACCAGCAGGAACAACTGGCTAACACCAAATTTATAGATCATAGAGAACAGCAAAACTTCAGCTCTTGGTAAAAACAGTATATAGCATTTGTGGGGTTTTTTATTACTCTGTAGTCTCTCAGTTTGTTTTTTTTTTCCAGCTATTTTCTTAACTTGTCAATTCTTTTTTTTAATTCTTTTTGTATTTTTATTTATATATATATGTTACATATGTTTCTTATTTTTGGTTTCCTTTCATTTTATTTTTAGTGTATATATAAGTTTTTCTTTCTTTCTTCTTTTGGGATCTAGATTCTTTTAACAAACAGACCAAAATACACCCAAGATCTAGTTTATTGTTCTGTTCCATTTTACTTCTTGTTTGATTTTTTTCTTATTTTGTTTTCTTTCTGTTTTCTTCTAGTTCATTTAGTTTGTATTTTTCTGGTATTGTTGTTGCTATTTTTGTATTTTTTTCTCTCTTTCATCTATTATTTGCTGGACATAATGAGACAGAGTAATTCACCCCAAAAGAAAGAACAGGAGGTAGTACTCACTGCCAGGGATTTTATCAATATGGATATAAGTAAAATGTCAGAATTAGTTTTCAAAACAACAGTTATAAAGATACTAGCTAGGTTTAAAAAAGCATAGAAAACACTAGAGAATCCCCTACTGGAGAAATAAAAGAAATAAAATCTAATCAGGCTGAAATTAAAAATGCTATTACTGAGACACAGTAAAAAATGGAGGCCCTAACAGCTAGGATAGATGGGGCAGAAGAGACAGTTCTAGGAGACAAAATGATGGAGATTAAGGAAGCTGAGAAAAAGAGAAAACAACTACTGGCTCATGAAGGAAGGATTCAAGAAATCAGCAATACCATAAAACAAAATAATATTAGCCTAATAGATGTCTCAGAAGAAAAGGAGAGGGACAAGAGGTTTATATAAATAGATTATGGCTGAGAAATTCTCTAATCTGGGGTAGGAAATCGGTAATCAAGTCTAGGAGGCACAGAGAACCCCCCTCAAAATCAATAAAAATAGGTCAACACCTTCACATATTACAGTGAAGCTTGCAAATTTCAGAGAAAATCCTGATAGCAGCTCGGGACTAGAGGTCCTTAACCTACAAGGGTAGAAATATTAGACCGACAGGAGACCATTCACAGAGACCTGGCAGGCCAGAAAGGACTGCCATGATATACTCACTGTGCTAAATGGGGAAAATGCAGCCAAGAATACTTTATCAGGCAAGGCTGTCATTCGGAACAGAAGGAGAGATAGTTTCCAGGACAAACAAAAACTAAAGGAATTCATGAACACTAAAACAGCCCTGCAAGAAATATTAAAGGGGATTTCTTGAATGGAGAAAGAGCCCAAAAGTAACAAGGACCAGAAAAGAACAGAGACAATCTACAGTAACAGTGACTTTACAAGTAATAAAATGGCACTAAATTGATAGCTTTCAATAATTACTCTGAATGTAAATGGACTAAATGCTCTAATCAAAAGACACAGGGTATCAGATTGGATAAAAAACAAGACCCATCAATATCCTGTCTACAAGAGACTCATTTCAGACCCAAAGACACCTCTAGATTGAATGTGAGGTAGCGGAGAACCATTTATCATGCTAATGGACATCAAATGTAAGCAGGGGTAGCAATCCTTGTATTGGACAAATTAGACTTTAAAACAAAGAGTATAATAAGAGATGAAGGGGGACACAATATCATAATAAAAGGATCTATCCAACAAAAAGATCTAATAATTATAAATATTTATGCCCCTAACTTGGGGCACCCAAATATAAACCAATTAATAACAAACTTAAAGAAACACATTGATACTAATACAGTAATAGCAGGGGACTTTAACACCCCATTCACAGCAATGGACAGATCATCTAAGCAGAAGATCAACAAGGAAATAAGGGTTTTGAATGACACTGGATCAGATGGGACTTCAAAGATATATTCAGAGTATTTCATCCTAAAGCAACAGAATACACATTCTTCTCAAGTGCACGTGGAACTTTCTTCAGAAGAGATCACATACTGGGTCACAAATCTGGCCTCAACCAGTATCAAAAGATTGAGTTTATACGATGCATATTTTCAGACCACCTGCTTTAAAAACCTGAACTCAATCACAAAAGAAATTCTGGAAGAAACACAAATACATGGAAGTTAAAGAGCATCCTACTAAAGAAGGAATGGGTCAACCAGGAAATTAAAGAAGAATTTAAAAACAAATGGAGGGTGCCTGGGTGGCTCAGTTGGTAAAGCAACTGCCTTCGGCTTGGGTCATGATCCCGGAATCCTGGGATTGAGTCCCGTATTGGGCTGCCTGCTCAGCGGGGAGTCTGCTTCTCCCTCTGACCGTATTCCCTCTTGTGCTCTCTCTCTCTCAAATAAATAAATAAAATAAAATCTTTAAAAAATAAAAATAAAATAAAAAACATATGGAAAATAAATGAAAATGAAAACACAACATTTCAAAACCTGTGGGATGCAGCAAAGGCAGTCCTAAGAGGAAAGTATATAGCAATACAAGCCTTTCTCAAGAAACAAGAAGTCTCAAATACAAAACATAATCTTACACCTAGCTGGAGAAAGAACAGCAAATAAAGCCTAATCCCAGCAAGAGAAGAAAAATAAAGATTAGAGCAGAAATCAATGATATAGAAATCAAAAGAACTGTAGAAGAGATCAATGAAACTAGGACCTGGTTCTCTGAAAGAATGAATAAGATCAATAAATCCTTAGCCAGACATCAAAAAGAAAAGAGAAAGGACCCAAATAAATAAAATCTTAAATGAAAGAGAGGAAATCACAACCAACATGGAAGAAATACAATTATAAGAACATATTATGAGCAATTATTTGCCAACAAATTAGGCAATCTGGAAGAAATGGATAAATTCCTAGAAACATATAAACTACCAAAACTGAAACAGGAAGGAAAAGAAAACCTGAACAGACCCATAACCACCAAAGAAATTGAAGCAGCAATCAAAAATCTCCCAACAAACAAGAGTCCAGGGCAAGATGACCTCCCAGGGGAATTCTACCAAACATTTAAATAAGAATATCTATTCTTCTGAAGCTGTTCCAAAAAACAGATATGGAAGGAAAACGTCCAAACTCATTCGATGAAGCCAGTATTACCTGGATCCCAAAACCAGACAAAGACCCTATCAAAAAGGAGAATTAGAGACCACTACCCCTGATGAACATGAATGCAAAAATTCTCACCAAGATACTAACCAGTAGGATCCAACAGTACATTAAAAGGATTATTCGCCACAACCCAGTGGGATTTATTCCTGGCCTGCAACAGTGGTTCAACATCCACAAATCAATTAATGTGATACACCACATTAATAAAAAGAACAAGAACTACATGATCATCTCAATAGATGCAGAAAAAGCATTCGACAAAATACAGTATCCATTCTTGATTAAAACTCTCTCTAGTGTAGGGATAACGGGAACATACCTCAATACCATAAAAGCCATATCTGAAAAACCCAAAGCAAATATCATCCTCAATGGGGAAAAACTGACAGCTTTTCCTATAAGGTGAGGAACATGACAGGGATACCCACTCTCATCACTGTTGTTCAACATAGTACTAAAAGTCCTATCCTCGGCAATCAGACAACAAAAAGAAAGTCATCCAAATAGGCAAAGAAGTCAAACTTTTCACTCTTCGCAGATAACATAATACTCTACTAAAAACCCAAAGACTCCACCCAAAAATTGCTAGAACTCATATGGGAATTCAACAGCATGGCAGGATATAAAATCAATGCACAGAAATCAGTTGCATTTCTATACACTAAGAATGAGATAGAAAAAAAGAGAAATCAAGGAATCAATCCCATTTACAATTGTACCAAAAACCATAAGATAACAGGTAATCAACATAACCAAAGAGATAAAGGATCTGTACTCCTGAAAACTACAGAACACTTATGAAAGAAATTGAGGAAGACACAAAGAAGTGGAAAAACATTCCATTCACATGGATTGGAAGAACAAATATTGTTAAAATGTCTATGCTACCTATAGCAATCTATACATTCAACGCAATCCCTATCAAAATACCATCAACACTATTAAAAGAGCTGGAACAAACATTCCTAAAATTTGTACGGAACCAGAAAAGACCCCAAGTAGCCAAAGGAATGTTGAAAAAGAAACCCAAAGCTGGTGGCATCACAATTCCAGGCTTCCAGCTGTATTAGAAGGCTATAATCATCAAGACAGTATGGTACTGGCACAAAAACAGACACATAGATCAATGGAACACAACAGCGAACCCAGAAATGGACCCTCAATTCTATGGTCGACTAATCTTTGGCAAAGCAGGATAAAGAATATCCAATGGGAGGGCGCCTGGGTGGCTCAGTCGTTAAGCGTCTGCCTTCAGCTCAGGTCATGATCCCAGGGTCCTGGGATCGAGTCCCACATTGGGCTCCCTGCTCGGCAGGAAGCCTGCTTCTCGCTCTCCCACTCCCCCTGCTTGTGTTCCTGCTCTCGCTATCTCTCTCTCTGTCAAATAAATAAATAAATCTTAAAAACAAAACAAAAAAAAAAGAATATCCAATGGGAAAAAGACAGTCTCTTCAGTAAATAGTGTTGGGAAATTTTCATGCAGAAGAATGGAACTGGACCACTTTCTTACATCATACACAAAAATAAACTCAAAATGGATAAAAGACCTAAATGTGAAACAGGAATCCATCAAAATCCTAGAGAACACAGGCAGCAACCTCTGATGTTGGCTGCAGCAACTTCTTGCTAGACACGTCTACAAAGGCAAGGGAAATAGAAGCAAAAATGAACTCGTGGGACCTCATCAAGATAAAAAGCTTCTGCAGAGCAAAGGAAATAGTCAACAAAACTAAAAGACAACCTAAAGATTGGGAGAATTATTTGCAAATGTCTCATCAGATAAATGGCTAGTATCCAAAATCTATATAGAACTTCTCAAACTCAACATCCAAAAAACAAATAATCCAGTCAAGAACTGCACAGAAGACATGAACAGACTTTTCTCCAAAGACATCCAAATGGCCAAGAGACACATGAAAAATGCTCCACATCACTTGGCATCAGGGAAATACAAATCAAAACCACAATGAGATACCACCTTATACCAGTCAGAATGGTGAAAATGAACAACTTAGGAAAAAAGAAATGTTGGTGAGGATGTGGAGAAAGAGGAACCCTCTTACAGTGTTGGTGGGAATGTAAACTGTTACAGCCACTCTGGAAAACAGTATGGAGGTTCGTCAAGATGTTAAAAATAGACCTACCCTAGGACCCAGCAATTGCACTACTAGATATTTATCCAAAGGATACAAACATAGTGATTCGAAGGGACACCTGCACCCCAA
>NW_023270709.1:1898687-1931801 GCF_011800145.1 Mirounga leonina | reverse complement strand
AAGATTTTATTTATTTATTTGAGACAGAGAGAATGAGATACAGAGAGAATGAGAGGGAGGAGGGTCAGAGGGAGAAGCAGACTCCCTGCCGAGCAGGGAGCCCGATGCGGGACTCGATCCAGGGACTCCAGGATCATGACCTGAGCCGAAGGCAGTCGCTTAACCAACTGAGCCACCCAGGCGCCCTAAAAATCTTTTTTAAAAAAAGTAAATCTTGCCATTTGCAAGGACATGGATGGAACTAGGGGGTATTCTTTTTTTTTTTTTTTTTTTTTTTTGAGATTTTATTTATTTATTTGAGAGACAGTGCGAGCGAGAGTACAAGCAGGGGGAGAGGGAGAAGCAGACTTCCCACTGAGCAGGGAGTCTAACGCGGGGCTCGATCCCAAGACCCTGGGATCATGACCCAAGCCGAAGGCAGCCCCTTAACTGACTGAGCCACCCAGACGCCCTGGAACTAGAGGGTATTCTAAGCAAAATAAGTCAGTCAGAGAAAGACAAATATCATATGATTTCACAAAATCAGAGAGGGAGACAAACCATAAGAGACTCTTAATCATAGGACACAAACCAAGGGTTGCTGGAGGGGTGGTGGGTGGGGGCATGGGGTAACTGGGTAATGGGCATTGAGGAGGGCTCTTGATATAATGAGCACTGGGTGTTATATACAACTGATGAATCACTAAATTCTACCACTGAAACTAATAACACACCATACGTTAATTAAATTGACTTTAGGAGCGCCTCGGTGGCTCAGTCGTTAAGCGTCTGCTTTTGGCTCAGGTCATGGTCTCAGGGTCCTGAGATAGAGCCTCACATCGGGCTCCCTGCTCGGCGGGAAGCCTGCTCCTCCCTCTCCCACTCCCCTTGCTTGTGTTCCCTCTCTCACTGTCTCTCTCTCAAATAAATAAATAAATAAAATCTTAAAAAGAAAATTTTATTTTAAATTAAAAAAAAAAAAAAAAGCCCAGGGTGCCTAGGTAGCTCAGTTGATTAAGCATCTGCCTTCAGCTCAGGTCATGATTCCAGGGTCCTGGGATCGAGTCCTGCATCACACTCCCTGCTTGGTGGGAAGTCTGCTTCTCCCTCTCCCTCTGGTGCTCCCCCTGCTCGTGCTCTCTCTGAATCAGGCTCCCGCTCCATAAGAATCTGCTTCTCCCTCTACCCCTCCCTGCTGTGCACGCACTGGCATGCTCACCCTCTTTCTCACAAAAATAAGTCTTAAAAGAAAAAAGGCCCGATCAGAAAAGCGACCGCTTTCTGGAAGGTAGGACGTGCGGAGAAGTGAATCCGAGGCGATATTCGGGAGGATAGACGGCGGGAGAGGGGCCTCCGTCGGCCGCTTCTGGCAAGTGATAGAACCACGGAGCACAAAATCGGAACTTTTAAAAGTCGGCTCCGCTGAGGGACGTCACTCTGGTGGCTAAGCGGGGGGTGGAACCCTCCAGGACAGTGTGGTCTCAGGACCCTCGGGGCCAGAGAAAGACCGGGGTGCCTGAGTGCGGCAGAGCTCCCAGGTATCGGAGCAGGGAAGCCGGCTGCAGAGGCGGAGCCCAGGTGCGGGCTTTCAGCTCGGGGTGGCCATAAACCGTGATCCGTGGCACAGTCGGACCACTGCTCCTCCAGCAGACACCCAACAAGCGGCAGATCCGGGGAGACTCACCTTCCTCCCCCGGGAGGAGCCGCATGGGAGTGCACCGCAGGGATCTGCTGGGTTTGGAGACTCCACCCGGGGGTCGGGTGCCAGAGATAGAAACGCGCGGTCACAGGCCGGGTGAGCACGGAGTGCGGCCGGAGACCGGGGAGATGGGAGTGACTGACGGCTTTTCTCTGGGGGCGCACTGAGGAGCAGGGCCCGAGTTCTCGGCTCCTTCGAGGCAGAGATTGGGAGGCCGCCATTTTCACTCTCCGACTCCAAAGCTGTACGGAAAGCTCGCAGGGAACAAAAGCACCGGAGAGCAACCCGAGCAGATTACTTAGCCCGGACCAGGCAAGGGCGGGGCACTTCCGCCTCCGGCAAAGATATTTGGGAACCATGGCAAAAGGCCCCTCCTCCAGAAGATCAGCGAGAACAGCCAGCCAAGACCAAGTTTACCCATCAATGAGAATGGCAGAACTCCAGCACTAGGGGAACACTGCACATAGAATTCATGGCTTTTTTACCATGATTCTTTAGTCTTTCAAAGTTAATTTTTTTTTTTTTTTTTCTTTTTTTTGAATTTTTCTTTTTCCCTTTTTCAACCAACATCTTATCAATCTCTTTTCTTAAAAAAACATTTTTATTTTTCATTTTTAGAGTCATATTCTATCCCTTCATAGTAGTTACCCATATTTTTGGCATATATATGTAAGTTGTTCTCTCTTTAAAATTTTGAGATAGTTTCTTCTAACAGATTAAAATATACCCTAAATCTCTAGTATACGGTTTTTTCTACTCCCCTGCCTGATCACATTCTCTCCTTTTTTCTTTTTTTTTTAAATCCTCTTCTTTTTTTTTCAAACAACTTCTTATCAATTCCTTTTACAAAATTTTTTATAATTTCCATCTTTACAGTCATATTCCATCCCTTCATCATATCAACCCTTATTTTTGTACATATATAAGTTTTTCTTTCTTTAAAATTTTGGGAGGCACTTTCTTCTAAAAGACCAAAATACACCCCAAATCTAGTGTGTGGCACTGATCTATATACCAGGCTGATGATATTTGATCACATTCTGGGTTTTTTTGTTGTTGTTGTTTTGTTTTGTTTGTTTTTATCTTTATCTTTTTCTTTTTCTTTTTCTTTTTTCTCTCTTTCCGTTTCTTTTTCCACTGCTTCAGGTCTTTTCTGATTGGTTTAGAGTATATTTTCTGGGGACGTGGTTACTCTGCTAGCATTTTGTTCTCTCATTAATCTATTCTCTTCTGCACAAAATGACAAGATGGAAAAAATCACCTCAACAAAAAGAACAAGAGGTAGTACCGACTGCCAGGGACCTACTCAATTCAGACATTACTACGATGTCAGACCTAGAGTTCAGAATCATCACTTTAAAGATACTAGCTGGGCTTGAAAAAAGCATGGAAGTTATTAGAGAAACCCTTTCTAGAGAAATAAAAGAACTAAAATCTAACCAAGTCGAAATCAAAAAGGCTATTAATGAGGTGCAATCAAAAATGGGGCCACTAACTGCTAGGATAAATGAGGCAGAAGAGAGAATCAGTAATATAGAAGACCAAATGATGGAAAATAAAGAAGCTGAGAAAAAGAGAGATAAACAACTACTGGATCATGAGGGCAGAATTCGAGAGATAAGCGATACCATAAGACGAAACAACATTAGAATAATTGGGATACCAGAAGAAGAAGAAAGAGAGAGAGGGGCAGAAGGTATAATGGAGCAAATTCTAGCAGAGAACTTCCCTAATTTGGGGAAAGAAACAGGTATCGAAATCCAGGAAGCACACAGAACTCCTCTCAAAATCAATAAAAATAGGTCAACACCCCGACATCTAATAGTAAACCTTACCAGTCTCATAGACAAAGAGAAAATCCTGAAAGCAGCTCGGGAGAAGAGATATGTAACCTACAATGGTAGAAACATTAGATTGGCAACAGACCTATCCACAGAGACCTGGCAGGCCAGAAAGGACTGGCAGGATATATTCAGAACACTAAATGAGAAAAATATGCAGCCAAGAATACTATATCCAGCTAGGCTGTCATTGAAAATGGAAGGAGAGATAAAAAGCTTCCAGGACAAACAAAAACTAAAGGAATTTGCAAACACAAAACCAGCCCTACAAGAAATCTTGAAAGGGGTCCTCTAAGCAAAGAGAGACCCTAAAAGCAACATAGACCAGAAAGGAACACAGACAATATACAGTAACAGTCACCTTACAGGCAATACAATGGCACTAAATTCCTATCTTTCAATAGTTACGCTGAATGTAAATGGGCTCAATGCCCCAATCAAAAGACACAGGCTATCAGACTGGATTAAAAAACAAGACCCATCGATATGCTGTCTGCAAGAGACTCATTTTAGAACCACAGACACCCCCAGATTGAAATTGAGAGGGTGGAAAACCATTTACCATGCTAATGGACACCAAAAGAAACCTGGGGTGGCAATCCTTATATCAGACAAATTAGATTTTAAACCAAAGACTGTAATAAGAGATGAGGAAGGACATTATATCCTACTTAAAGGGTCTATCCAACAAGAAGATCTAACAATTGTAAATATCTATGCCCCTAACATGGGAGCAGCCAATTATATAAGGCAATTAATAACAAAAGCAAAGAAATACATCGACAACAATACAGTAATAGTGGGGGACTTTAACACCCCCCTCACTGAAATGGACAGATCGTCTAAGCAAAAGATCAACAAGGAAATAAAGACTTTAAATGACACACTGGACCAAATGGACTTCACAGACATATTCAGAACATTCCATCCCAAAGCAATGGAATGAATACACATTCTTCTCTAGTGCCCATGGAACATTCTCCAGAATAGATCACATCCTAGGTCATAAATCAGGTCTCAACCGGTACCAAAAGATTGGGATCATTCCCTGCCTATTTTCAGACCACAATGCTTTGAAACTAGAACTCAATCACAAGAGGAAAGTTGGAAAGAACTCAAATACATGGAGGCTAAAGAGCATCCTACTGAAGAATGAATGGGTCAGCCAGGAAATTAAAGAAGAATTAAAAAAATACATGGAAACCAATGAAAATGAAAACACAACTATTCAAAATCTTTGGGATGCAGCAAAGGCAGTCCTAAGAGGAAAGTATATAGCAATACAAGCCTTTCTCAAGAAACAAGAAAGGTCTCAAGTACACAACCTAACCCTACACCTAAAGGAGCTGGAGAAAGAACAGCAAATAAAGCCTAAACCCAGCAGAAGAGAAATAATAAAGATCAGAGCAGAAATCAATGAAATAGAAACTAAAAGAACAGTAGAACAGATCAACGAAACTAAGAGCTGGTTCTTTGAAAGAATTAACAAGATTGATAAACCCCTGGCCAGACTTATCAAAAAGAAAAGAGAAATGGCCCAAATCAACAAAATCATGAATGAAAGAGATCACAACCAACACCAAAGAAATACAAACAATTATAAGAACATATTATGAACAACTCTGTGCCAGCAAATTAGATAACCTGGAAGAAATGGATGCATTCCTAGAGATGTATCAACTACCAAAACTGAACCAGGAAGAAATAGAAAACCTGAACAGACCTATAACCACTAAGGAAATTGAAGCAGTCATCAAAAATCTCCCAAAAAACAAAAGCCCAGGGCCAGATGGCTTCCCAGAGGAATTCTACCCAATATTTAAAGTAGAATTAATACCCATTCTTCTGAAACTGTTCCAAAAAATAGAAACGGAAGGAAAACTTCCAAGGTCATTTTATGAGGCCAGCATTACCTTGATCCCAAAACCGGACAAAGACCCCATCAAAAAGGAGAATTACAGACCAATATCCCTGATGAACATGGATGCAAAAATTCTCACCAAAATACTAGCCAATAGGATCCAACAGCACATTAAAAGGATTATTCACCACGACCAAGTGGGATTTATCCCTGGGCTGCAAGGTTGGTTCAACATCCACAAATCAATCAATGTGATACAATACATTAACAAAAGAAAGAACAAGAATCATATGATCCTCTCAATAGATGCAGAAAAAGCTTTTGACAAAGTACAGCATCCTTTCTTGATCAAAACTCTTCAGACTATAGGGATAGAGGGTACATACCTCAATATCATAAAAGCCATCTATGAAAAACCTACAGCAAATATCATTCTCAATGGGGAAAAACTGAGAGCTTTCCCCCTAAGGTCAGGAACACGGCAGGGATGTCCACTATCACCACTGCTATTCAACATAGTATTGGAAGTCCTAGCCACAGCAATCAGACAACAAAAAGAAATCAAAGGCATCCAAATTGGCAAAGAAGAAGTCAAACTCTCACTCTTTGCAGATGATATGATACTTTATGTGGAAAACCCCAAAGACTCCACCCCAAAACTGCTAGAACTCATACAGGAATTCAGTAAAGTGGCAGGATATAAAATCAATGCACAGAAGTCAGTGGCATTCCTATACACCAACAACAAGACAGAAGAAAGAGAAATTAAGGAGTCGATCCCATTTACAATTGCACCCAAAACCATAAGATACCTAGGCATAAATCTAACCAAAGAGACAAAGGATCTGTACTCAGAAAACTATAAAATACTCATGAAAGAAATTGAGGAAGACACAAAGAAATGGAAAAACGTTCCATGCTCATGGATTGGAAGAACAAATATTGTGAAGATGTCAATGCTACCTAGAGCAATCTACACATTCAATGCAATCCCCATCAAAATACCATCCACTTTTTTCAAAGAAATGGAACAAATCATCCTAAAATTTGTATGGAACCAGAAAAGACCCCGCATAGCCAGAGGAATGTTGAAAAAGAAAAGCAAACCTGGCGGCATCACAATTCTGGACTTCCAGCTCTATTACAAAGCTGTCATCATCAAGACAGCATGGTACTGGCACAAAAACAGACACATAGATCAATGGAACAGAATAGAGAGCCCAGAAATGGACCCTCAACTCTATCGTCAACTCATCTTTGACAAAGCAGGAAAGAATGTCCAATGGAACAAAGACAGTCTCTTCAACAAATGGTGTTGGGAAAATTGGACAGCCACATGCAGAAGAATGAAACTGGACCATTTCCTTACACCACACACAAAAATAGACTCCAAATGGTTGAAAGACCTCAATGTGAGACAGGAGTCCATCAAAATCCTAAAGGAGAACACAAGCAGCAACCTCTTTGACCTCAGCTGCAGCAACTTCTTCCTAGAAACATCACTAAAGGCAAGGGAAGCAAGGGCAAAAATGAACTATTGGGACTTCATCAAGATAAAAAGCTTTTGCAAAGCAAAGGAAACAGTCAACAAAACCAAAAGACAACCGACAGAATGGGAGAAGATATTTGCAAATGACATATCAGATAAAGGGCTAGTATCCAAAATCTATAAAGAACTCATCAAACTCAACACCCAAAGAACAAAGAATCCAATTAAGAAATGGGCAGAAGACATGAACAGACATTTTTCCAAAGAAGACATCCAAATGGCCAACAGACACATGAAAAAGTGCTCATCGCTTGGCATCAGGGAAATCCAAATCAAAACCTCAATGAGATACCAACTCACACCAGTCAGAATGGCTAAAATTAACAAGTCAGGAAACGACAGATGTTGGCGGGGATGTGGAGAAAGGGGAACCCTCCTACACTGTTGGTGGGAATGCAAGCTGGTGCAGCCACTCTGGAAAACAGTATGGAGGTTCCTCAAAAAGTTGAAAATAGAGCTACCATAGGATCCAGCAATTGCACTACTGGGTATTTACCCCAAAGATACAAATGTAGGGATCCGAAAGGGTACGTGCACCCCGATGTTTATAGCAGCAATGTCCACAATAGCCAAACTGTGGAAAGAGCTAAGATGTCCATCGACAGATGAATGGATAAAGAAGATGTGGTATATATATACAATGGAATATTATGCAGCCATCAAAAGGAATGAGATCTTGCCATTTGCAACGACGTGGATGGAACTGGAGGATATTATGTTGAGCGAAATAAGTCAAACAGAGAAAGACATGTATCATATGATCTCACTGATATGAGGAATTCTTAATCGCAGGAAACAAACTGAGGGTTGCTGGAATGGGGGGTGGGGTGGGAGGGATGGGGTGACTGGGTGATAGACACTGGGGAGGGTATGTGCTCTGGTAAGCACTGTGAATTGTGCAAGACTGTTGAATCTCAGATCTGTACCTCTGAAACAAATAATGCAGTATATGTTAAGAAAAAAAAAAGAAGAAGAAGGTAGCAGGAGGGGAAGAATGAAGGGGGGGAAATCGGAGGGGTAGACGAACCATGAGAATCGATGGACTCTGAAAAACAAACTGAGGGTTCTAGAGGGGAGGGGGGTGGGAGGATGGGTTAGCCTGGTGGTGGGTATTGAGGAGGGCACATTCTGCATGGAGCACTGAGTGTTATGCACAAACAATGAATCATGGAACACTACATCTAAAACTAATGATGTAATGTAGGGGATTAACATAAGAATAAAAAAAAAAAAGAAAAAAGGCCCAATTTGGCTTTCCACTTATAGAGGGAAAAAAAAGATGTGGTATATATACAGAATGCAATATTACTCTGCCATAAGAATGAAATCTTGCCATTTGCAACAAAGTGAACTAGAGGGTATTATGCTATGCCAAACAAGTCAATCAGAGAAAGACAAATACCACATGATTTCATTCCTATGTGGAATTTTCTAAACAAACAGATAAACATAGGGGAAGGGAAGGAAAAATAAAATAAGATACAGAGGAAGGCAAACCATAAGAGACTCTTTAACTATAGGGAACAAACTGAGGGTTGCTGCAGGGGAATTAAGCGGGGAATAGGGTAACTGGGTGATGGGCATTAAGGAGGACACTTGATGTAATGAGCACTGGGTCTTACATGCAACTGATGAATCACTAAATGCTACTCCTGAAACTAATAATACACTGTATGTTAACTAAGTTGAATTTAAGTATAAATTTTAAAAAATATATTACAATGTATATATATTTTTAATTTTAATTCTCCTTCTTCTCATTACTGTAATGAAATTTTGCATACTCCTGTGGTGGAAATGCCTTGATATAAATAAATCAACATTATAACTCAGCATAATTCCACATCTCCTGAACTACAATCCCTTTCAATTCTGAACAAGGAATACACTTTATTTTAAAGAATGTACTTGTATCCTACTACGTGCATAAATCTCAGCTTACCAAGTTTCACAAGTCATAATAACAAAATGTGAGTTAAGATTTAAGATTTCCTTTATTATTATTTTGTGTATTATTATATAGACAGCTGGAAGTAAGATATCACAGCATTGTGTTCACACTTGTTCCCAATTACTTACTCTCTCTTGAAACATCCTGGGTACTTCATTATTGTTCTATGTCAGGGGTCGGTCTAAGAATGGTTTTTACATTTTTAAATGATTGGGGGTTAAATCAAAAGAAAAATAAATATTTTATGACACATAAAATTCAAATTTCAGCATCCATACAAGAAGTTTTATTGGAACAAAACAATTCTCATTTATTTGGTATTGTCTAACACTGTTTTCACACTACAAATACAGAGGAAAAGTATGAGCCTCAAAGCAGAAAATACAGCTTACCTGGTTCTTTACAGGAAAGGTTTGCCAACCCCTATTCTGTATCATAGTACATGACCTACATAATTTTATATTTTTATCTAAACATTCTCTCACCTTTCCTTCCATATTCAGTATAAAATCTTAATAATCAGTCTCCAGGCAAAAACATTCTTAACAGACCTTTGAAATACACTTCCTCCTCAGAATGGTCACCTACAAACAGGAAGCCAGAATGGAATGCTAGCAACACCTTAAAAGTTACAAATGAACAAATCAAAACCAGAACCAAACCTCACCATCATCACCCACCCTCCAAAGCAAAGCTAAAGTGGATGACCCCCCAGTTAGTGGCTTTCAAACTACCCTATCTTAGAACTGAGGTGTTTTGGGCACCTGGGTGGCTCAGTTGGTTAGGCTTCTGCCTTCCACTGGGGTCATGATCCTGGGGTCCTGGGATCGAGTCCCTCATTGGGCTCCCTGCTCAGCTGGGAGTCTGCTTCTCCCTCTCCCTTTGCCCTGCTCCTGATCTCTCTCTCACACGTGCTCTCTCAAATAAATATATAAAATCTTTAAAAAAAAAAAAATTGAGGCGTTTTGTAAACCAAATTTTACCACTGCTAAAATTCCTAACAGTCAAATAACAATGAGAAAAAAAAAAAATAAACGTAATTTTCCCAAGTTTAATCCTCTTCAAATCATTGGCTACCAGAAAAAAAAAAAAAAAGGACAAGGAGACCAATTATATTAGTATGCCTGATCCTAAATCCCTGTACCTCACACATTTGGTATTTTCTGCAAGTAAATAGTTTCTGGCTCCCAGGATGAAAGGTTAAATACTGCATTGTGTTTATAAACAACATCACAACTTACACAGGAACAAGATGGGCCATTGGGCCATTTCCTCCTAGAAATGGGTACACTAAAATCTGCCCATGTCTTTCATTCTGCATGCCAAGTGTTGTGGGAGAGAAGGTGTGGGATAAGCTGCCTTTTCCATGAACAATATCAGACACTCCTAGCACTAACTCCTCCCCAGTCTCATCACACCTCTACCCTGCACTAGGTCCTCCCCAGCTCCATCACCTCTATTCAGCACCACCTCCCTATTTCAACACACTTCTTTGAGCAGGCTCTTCCTCCAAAGTCACAGGCCTGCAAAGCTTCCAGCAGCAGAAGAGGAGAGCAGGGAGGCTATAATGCAAAAGTCTGAGTCCCCACACAAGCATCATCTGTTCTTTGGGACAATCTCAAGTCAGAGCCCGCAAAGTGGGAAGAATGGGCGTTAGCTAGCACCCACTTTAACAGCTTGCCTGCGGCGGGGGCCGGGTGAGAAGTTGAGGATAAACAGGTGAGCAGCAGAATGGCAGGACTTCCACTCCACCGGGGAAGATAAACAATGTCTTTAAGCCCTCTTGGCGAGGGTAGGGCGAGGAGCATTTAAAGCCCACGGCAGGGAGAACTTACCTAATCCTGGAATGTTAAAAGGCTAAAACTCAAACAGTCGGAAGTGACGTGCCAGCTGAGACCCACAGGTCCGCCACGTAACTGGCCGCCTCAGCTCGCCACCTTCTCTCTGGACTGGCCTGAAGAGAGGATAAGTGTAGCTCAAAGTCCGCAACCGCCCTTGCCCTGCCCCCAGCGGCTCCTGGCCCCAGCCAGGACCAGCAAGCGCGGCCACAGCCGGGCCCCGGAGCCTGGCGGAGCAGCCTCCGTCTCTGGTGCCCGTCGGCGCCCTGCGGGCAATGGGGCTTCAGCGCTCAACCAGGCGCATGCGCGGCCCTCTTTCTCCAGAGGATTCCTCCGGTCACCTGGACGACCACATTTCAGACACCTGCCCCTCCCGGTCCCTTCTCGCTCTTGACTCCTCCAGCTGGTTCTCACCTCTGGCCCCCCTCCTTCTCCTCCCGCAAGCACCGCTAGGCCTTCCCACGGCAGCGAGCCGACACCCGGGCTTCCACTGACACGAGCTTCTCGGCGCGGCTTCCGCTTCCGGCGAGTATTGTGTGTCGCGCTGCGGGGCGGGGGCGGGGGGAGGAGGAAGGAGGGAGGCAGCGCTCCGGCGGCTCCGCGCCCCGCACTCCCGGACCTGAAGCCGGGAAGGTAGGTGCTGTCCCGCCGCCGCGCCCGGGCCCTGGGGCCTG
This sequence comes from Mirounga leonina, assembly GCF_011800145.1. Classification (NCBI taxonomy): domain Eukaryota; kingdom Metazoa; phylum Chordata; class Mammalia; order Carnivora; family Phocidae; genus Mirounga; species Mirounga leonina. The sequence goes on along the minus strand of NW_023270709.1, from coordinate 1,920,409 downwards.
CCCCTGCCGGCCGGCTCCGCACGCCGCGTCCCAGCGCCCCGCGACTGCGTCACCGGCCCCCCGCACGTAACCACAGCTGCCTCCGCCCGCCTCGGGCCCGGGCGGACGTTTTGCCGCCCCGGCGACGTCAGCGCGTCCGGCGTTGCTTGGCTACCCCGCCGTTCCCCCGTCCCGCTGCCGCTCGCCTCCCCGGGTGAAACTCTGACGCCGTCACCGCGGGCCTCGGCTGCGTCATAGCGGCGGGCATCCCACCTTCACGTCACACCTCCTCCTCACCTGGACACGCATTCCTCCCTCCCTGTCAACCACGACGTTTCCTCTCCCCCTCTCCAATCCCCTTACGCCAGATCTGGCGAGAGAAGATGGAGACGAGGGTGGGACTGAGTTGTGGACGACGCTCAGGAGAGGGTCGCAAGGTGGGACCCCGGACAGTGGTAGAAACAAAATGAGGACGTCCCTGAAGTTTGCCCTTCTACTGAGACACGAGGAATAGAGGGAAAGAAATGACCAACCCAGAGGCACCCGAGGCCTCACTATGGCTGTAAAGTCCTCTCTCTGCTTTCCTAACCTTTTCCCCATTTCTCTTTCACACCACTTCTTTGCCAGTCTAGATCCATCCTGGTCCCTAAATCTGCGTACAGTTCAACTCACCCCAGGTGAGGAGGCCACCTTATTTCTAGAAGAAAGGGGCAGGTTCACTAGTCAAAGTTGGTTTCCCTTCGGTGAAGAAGAATCATCTGACTGAACTTCTCTCCTGGTTGAGGGAAGAGTTCAGGTCCAAATAAATTATGAGCTCCTACTCCAAATTAAAACACTTTTCATGTGTGCCATCAGTATATACAATAATCATTGTTAACCCAACTCATTACATGGCCACTTATCTCATAGCACTTAGACCTACCAAATTTCCTTTCTTCTGTTGGGTCCCTTGGTGTGGAGGGGAAGGGGGGGTGGATAGAGAAATCAACTATTTCATGGATAAAAGTGTGATTTTTTTAAGGAAGGAGTGGGGGACCAGCCTTCTGCTTTATAAATCCCTTTGATGCATTTCCAGTATTTTGAGCCTTCACTTGAGAGAGACTTTGATTGACTCTTTACTTTTTTTTCTCTAAATCCCAACCACTCCAGAACCTATTAGTTGGAGGCACAGTACCTCCAAGGAATTAGTTTTCAGTAGCTATTTCAAAAGACTCCAGTCACTGCTGAATATTTAGAAAAGACTTGTCAGCCCTCTTTTCAAGAGCATATATTTTTCGAGAAGTATATACTAATAAACTTTTTAGTGTAGTTGCCACATATTTATCACTTTTCAGCAGCTCCAAATGTCCAAATGCACACAAAGAAACGGGATGTTGTGTGAATCATTTCATTCCAAGAAGGCACACTTCCTCTAGACTAGTCTGATACAAGAAAGAATAATTTCAAATTTTCCTGAAAAGAGCTTATTACTCTTGCCTAACTTATTCCTTTTCTTACGCTTTGAAAGAGTGACAGAACAGTGGCAGAGAAGCTTATGCTTCAAAGAGCTATTGTAATAAAAATTTTTCTGTAATATTAAACTTTAAAATATACTTAAGAAATCTTAATTAATATTTTGACTTTTATGGCACTTTCCAGTTTCCCAAGCTCCTTTCTTATCTATTAGAAAAATATGTCAAACTAGGGATACATTGGTCTGTTTTTAAGATACATGTGGGATAAGTCTGGATTAGGAAAAGTATGCTGGACTAGAGTTGAAGGAAGCCTCTAATGAGAAAGCAGAGGTAAAGACAAAAGAGATTGGTGGTTGGGTGTCAGTGTGCTGAGGAGAAAAAAAAAAAAATAGATTGATGGCTGGGAGTCACAGGTTTTGGAAACAGAAACAAAAAAGAGGTTGAGGGGGACCTGGATGGCTCAGTGGGTTAGGTGTCCAACTCTTGACCTTGGTTCAGGTCTCGATCTCAGGGTCCTGAGTTCAGGCCCTGTTTTGGGCTCCACACTGGGCATGGAGCCTACTTTAAAAAAAAAAAAAAAAAAGTTGAATCTAGTGGAAGAGAAGATGTAAAATACCAAAATAGGGCTAACTGGAGTTAGGATTTATCATGGGAGTAAATGTCAGGCCAGGGGTACAAAAAAATTAAACCTCCAACTAATATTTTTCTCTCTCTGCCCCCTTTCCATCCCTAAGTTAAATAATGGCAGAGACAAGTCTGTTAGATGCTGGGGCCTCTGCAGCCTCCACAGCTGCAGCGCTGGAGAACTTACAGGTGGAGGCGAGTTGCTCTGTGTGCCTGGAGTATCTGAAGGAGCCTGTCATCATTGAGTGTGGACACAACTTCTGCAAAGCTTGCATCACCCGTTGGTGGGAGGACCTAGAGAGGGACTTCCCTTGTCCTGTGTGTCGAAAAACATCCCGCTACCGCAGTCTCCGACCTAATCGACAACTAGGCAGTATGGTGGAAATTGCCAAGCAGCTCCAGGCTGTTAAGCGGAAGATCCGAGATGAAAGCCTCTGTCCCCAGCACCATGAGGCCCTCAGCCTCTTTTGCTATGAGGACCAGGAGGCTGTATGTTTGATATGTGCAATTTCCCACACCCACCGGGCCCACACCGTCGTGCCACTGGATGATGCCACACAGGAGTACAAGGTGGGGAACCAGACACATGATGCCAAGGTGGGGCAAGAGAGAGGAGCACAGAGGATGGCAGACTGCCTGGGTAGAGGATCCTAAGCTGAGGGCAAGACTGTATCTGGTCCTTACTCTCTAGTCACCTCAGAGCTATATACACAGAGGGCACACTACATCTGATCAGTTATCCTCAAGCATGAAGAAGAGCAGTTTTGAGGAGCGCCTCAAAATTGCTTTCTGACTTTTCCTAACATCATTTGAGTCTTATGGGTGAATATTGCTTTGTGTGGTCTTATAATGTATCATTTTTTATAAATGAATGAAACCACTTGGAGATGGTCAAACTTAGGAGGAACTGAAAAGTGGTCTGATTTCGGTCTGTCCCCCGGCTCAGAATGTTCCTTATTTTCCCATCGGTATTGGGAATACATAACATTAGTTTAGACTGATCCCCACCAGACTAAGCTGAACTTGTCTGCCATTTGTATCTGGCTAGATAATAGATAATGTGGCATCGGATTTAATTACTGTTGGGACACAGGGTAAATGTTCGAGTAATAGGAACTAAAGATTTTAATATCTTAGCACTGATCAAGTATTTTGTTTAATTATGTTAATAAAATCTTGGACACAAGATTTAAAGTTGTTTACAGTATAAGTAATAAAGACTTTATTATATTTGTAGGTGCTTTGAGTTGGATGGGAGGATAAGTCTAAAGAAGGATATCTGAGTACAGAAAGTCACTTTGACCATAATAGGCAGTCACTTGAGTAAGAAAATGATAGGATTGGGGAAGGACACGGAGTTGGTGACAGCTGGACAACTGTGAGATTCAGTGAGAGGAAAGTTTGGAGAGCAAGGAAGATGATGGGGACAGGCTGGCAGCAGGAGGAAGGACCAGAAATTGACACCCCAAATGACAGGCAAGGAAGGGAGTGGGATCAAGAGGTGATGAGATGGATAGGAAGCAAATAAATGGTTTAAAATAAATGGGTTAACCTCTGAATGTAGGATGTACAAGGCAACCCTAAATGCCACCTCTCCCACTTCCCACCCTCAGGAAAAATTGCAGAAGTGCCTGGAGCCCCTGGAGCAGAAGCTGCAGGAGATCACCCGCTGCAAGTCCTCTGAGGAGAAGAAGCCTGGAGAGCTCAAGGTAAAGGCAGATGATTCCATTTGGGCTGCTCTGCAGGCAGTTAACCACACATTAACCACACATTCTTTAATCCACCAGTTCTGATTCATTCGAAAAATGCTGTTCTCTCAAAAACAATGGTATTTTATTAGGCTTCTTTGTCATTGTACATTGTACTTAAATTATTTGCAATGATTTAAGTATTGAAGAGAAGGATGTAGGAAGTGAAGGAAGGGCAGACAGCATCTTACGTGTGGCAAGTTGAGGGAGTTCACGCCCATTGGTCTCCTTTTTTCTTGTAAAGCAGGGAGAGAGCAGGGATAGGAGTTTCTTAGAGAGACTGAGGAGAGAAGAATTTGGAAAGGTTCACTGGGGAGAAAGAAAGAAGAAGCTAACAAAAGAGCTCCCAGAACTGCCCAGTGACTTTAGGACCACATTCTCTTAAGTAAGTTCAGGTATGCTAGATGATGTTGGTTCTCCTAGACTGTTGCTCTCTCCATCCTACATCTATAGGATCCTATCTATCCTTCATGCAGGATAAAAGCCACTTCCTATACAGCCTTCCTTGACCCTTCAGAAATTAACTTTCTTAATTTGCATATAATTTTGCTTCTCTTTCATAGCATTACCATATTTGTAGCATGAGATTTTGGTATCTGTCTTATTTTATTGGACAGTGAACAATTCTTAATAGTGGCAATAATAACTAAGTATTTATTGAGTCCCATGTATGAATTCATTGGGTGCCATGACATTCCAAACTTACAGGGTTGCATTAGGTTTTAAGGTTCTGCCCAGGTTAGAGTTCTAAGAGTTCAGGCCAATGAACATGTGGGACCTAGAGGAGCTGTAAGACAAAGGAAAGGGAGTCCTGGAGGTCATCTTTAGCAAAGATGAACTTAGATACCTTGTAAAGTGGGTATTATTACCCTCAATTATCACAGGAGGAAACAAAACTTGAATAAGTATCTAGTCCAAGATCACACAGCCAATATGTAGCAAAATCAGGGATACTAGCTCTGCATGAATCCATAAGTATGTATTAAGCTTCCAGTATAGGCCAAATTCTGACACTGGGGAACAATGATGAGCAAGAACACAGTCCCTGTCCTACTTGAGCTTACAGTCCGGTGGAGAAAATAGATAATGACATGGCACGAAAGTACAGTTGCAAATTCATAAGAAGACAACATAGAAATTTGACCTCATTAAAAGCTTCCAGAAGAAATAATGAATTTTTGGAGTTGAGATTTAGGGATCACCAGAAATTAAACACAAGTTTGAAAATAGTAGAAACACTAATTTTTTAACAATAACAACATTTTGATAGAAAGCAAGTATTATTAAGTATTACTAAGTACTACCTTAGTCCTTTATATATTTGAATAAAGCAAGCATTTGAATTTTTTAAAATTATAACTAATTTTGATTGCAAAGGTGAACTTTAAAAAAAAGTTCTTTGTTCTTTTGGAGGGCTCCTGAGAAACTTAAAATATGTGAAAACGAAGCTTATTCCCAGTCATTAACTTTCCTGTTCCTGTTGATCACCTTCTTAAAGGTAAAGGATAAAGAGGGGAATAAAAATTTTTTAAAACCTTCTAAATGCTTGAACAGATCTGTGGTGTTTTTAAAAATTCAGTGGTCTCTGAAACTACCACCAACATTCCTTTTGTGACCATTTAAATTCTCCTTCCTACCTCTCCCTCATCCCTACTTCCAAAATCAGACCCAGTGCCCCTTTTAAACATAATTAGTAATTAAGCATGCTGAAGGGAAAATTATAGATAAAATAACTTCCCTGCATAATTTTAAAAAGAGACTTATGCTCAAATACACACACACACACACACACAACATAAAGGAAAGTGATTTATATAAAATCTGATATGTAAATATTTGGGCACAACTACCCTGAAAGACACCACAATGTAGTTTTATCCTTGTACCTATATGTGACATCATCAACAATGCAACAAATACAAATTCAGACTGAAATAATTGCATAGTAATGTTGACAAGCACCACAAGCAGCTTAGCTCTTGGTGACATAATTTTTCAAAATGATAAGTAACTTTTGGTAAAGTTCTAAGAAAAAAATACAGTCTTAGTTTTATTCAGCCATTTCTGAAAAATTCAGGTATATTAAAACTGGGTACAAATTAACTCTGTTTAAATTACTATGTATAAAATGACATTCAAGTCCAGGCCTATGTTTTTAAATATACAGCAGAACATAGAAAATGGTGCAGGACGGTGCATGTTGCAGAGTCATCTCACATATTGGAGTGCTAGCAGCCTTACTAGAGTACCCCCAGTTATGGCAAACAAAAAAATGCCCCTTGTTTCCAAAATATCCCTAGTGGGAAGTAAGAACCTCATTAAGAACCACTGCCCTACATATATAGAGTGAAAAAAAAAAGAGAAGGGATTATGGGATTATATAAAAGACAGCCCTTTTGCTTCCTATTTACCACAGTTATGAATCCTAAATTCTACCCATACATCACCTCTCAACATACACCAACACACACGTGTGTGTGCACACACACAAGGAAAAAAGTTGTATTTTACTTAGGGGTTAAATAAAATTCAGTTACTTTACCAGCATAAATGAATTTATTCAGGAATAGCAGAGAATTGCAATTCAGGACAAGCAAGCTAAGGCAAATCCATAGGCAAGTGTAGAGAACAAAGGAGAGGACCACTCTTCTAAAGAGGAAAGGAGGTAGTTGGGAGGGGCTCTTATAAATGAAGAGTCCTTGAAGTGACCTGGGAGTTCAGAGTATAGTGACTTTTCATTGGCTGGGTTGTGACAGTTTGTCACTGGCTGGCTTGTTGCCCTGCAAAAAGGAAACCTTCCTTCCTCCTGTTGGGGTGGTTAAGATAGGATGGACTTGCAAGGTACATCTCTTCCAATTGGGTCTACAATTGACCAGGGGTAGGGTGTGAGTGCTCCCCCTGCTGGCGTCCTGACTCCATTTTAGTGAGGTTTCCTTTTATAATTTTCACAGGGTAAATGCTGTAAGAATATATTTTGTTCCAGTGTGCACCTGAGAATGCAGCAGTGGAATGGGAAGCAGCAGCAGCTCCAGAATTAGTGCTAGCCAGCCTCTGCTGAGAACTAGCTTGAAATCCAGAAACACCAGGCTTCGATGGCCCACACTGGCTTTGCAGCCCCTCTCTATTCACCCTCAGCCCTGCCTTTCCGCCCCTATCTACTTTTTACTTCCAGATTCCCTGTCTCTGCTTCTCTTTTACTTCCCTCTTGGGTTTACTTTTCCCCATCAGTCACGTGACACTTGGGAGACTCCATCTGGGCAGATCATTTGTTGCAGTGGAGGTACAAAAGGAAGGACATGCTAGGTGATAACCTTCAGAAAGTATTATGGCTGGTGTTTTAGTACTATATTATCAAATTTCAGGAAGGTTAGAGCTTTAATTCTGTGTGGTAGCTGAGAGAAAACATATTTCAAATTTCAACAATTAATTCACAAACTTTTGGAACTTATTCCTGGGATGGGAACTGTCAGTTCTCTGAAGTGACTTGAAACTATTTAACAGGTTCTTCCCTGAAATCTATATACAGTTGACCCTTGAACAAGGTTAGCAGTGCAATGGAAAATCTGCATATAACTTTCAACTCCCCAAAAACTTAACTCTTTTTTTTATTAGTTTCAGAGATAGAGTTTAGTGATTCATCAGTTGCATATAACACCCAACACTCATTACATCACGTGCTCTCCTTAATGCCCATCACGCAGTTACATCATCCCCCACCCACCCACCTCCCCTCCAGCAACCTTCAGTTTGTTTCCTATAATTAAGAGTCTCTTATGGTTTGTCTCCCTCTCTGATTTCATCTTATTTTATTTTTCCTTCCCTTCCCCTATGCTCCTCTTGATTTGTTTCTTAAATTTCACATAGGAATGAAATCTCATGATATTTGTCTTTCTCTGACTGACTTATTTCACTTAGCATAATACCCTCTAGTTCCATCCATGTCGTTGAAAAACTTGACTCTTAATACCTTACTGTTGACCACAAGCATTAGTGATGACATAAACAGTGATTAACACCTATTTTATATGTTATTTGTATTATATATTGTATTCTCACAAAGTGAACTGGAGAAAAGGAAATGTTATTAAGGAAAGCATAAGGAAAAGAAAATACCTTTATGGTACTATACCCTATTTATGGAAAAAAAATCCTTGTATAAATGGACCCTCACAGTTCAAACCTTTATTGTTCAACAGTCAACTGTATGTATTTTGTAATAACCCATTACTAAAATCTTACTGATTCTGATACTATTCTGGTTGGTTCTCTGGTTTTTAGAGGGTAGATGTCTGGCAATATACAAATGATCACCATCTCATCTCTAACTTCCCAGTACTTATTTCTTTCCTTTTCTTGATAAATTGCATTAGCTAGAACTTTAGAGTTGGAAATAGCAGATATATCTTGTATCCATAATAGTAGATGTCATTATATTATTGAGTTCTTATATCTTGCTTTTTTTTCACTAAACCATAGAAGTACAGCTTTTTTAAGAAGTTAATAAAATTAAAATTTTTTTAAACACTGATTTTTTAAAATTCCCCAGTGGTCTTCATTCCCGAGTAATCAGTAAGGGTGACATTGGGGAAGGAGCCATTACTTACAGAAGGAAATTTCAATGGAGAGAAACATGAGTATCCTGTTAAGCTATTTCCATTGACACTGGAAGTCTGTGTTAATTCATACACATGGTGGGTAGGGTAAGGCCCCACTGGCCCTGCTAAATATAACACCTTCCCACTTTTCTCAGAGACTAGTGGAATGTCGCCGGCAACAGATCTTAAAGGAATTTGAAGAGCTTCATAGGCGGCTGGATGAAGAGCAGCAGATGTTGCTTTCACGACTGGAGGAGGAGGAACAAGACATTCTACAGCGCCTCCGAGAAAATGCTGCTCACCTTGGAGACAAGCGCCGGGACCTGGCCCACTTGGCTGCTGAGGTGGAGGGCAAGTGCTTACAGTCAGGCTTCGAGATGCTTAAGGTTCGACCTTTGCCCCTGTATAGCCCCTCAGATCAAGTGCAGTATAGCTTTGCACAGGCCATTCTGTCAACCTGGGATGCTCACTCTTCTGCTCTGCTTCTCTAATCCAGTTCTTTATTCCAGACATACTCAAAGGATCTTTTTCTATAGAAAGGCTTCTCTGATTTCTCCCATCCCCTTCTAATCATTTCTATGTTCTTATGTCTTGTGAACAATTTTGTGCTTAATTTGTACCAAAGAAAAAAATTCCATTTGAAAGGAGGGAAATCGAGTCTGAATTAGTGAAAAAAACTATACATTAAAAATTATGTAAATGTAGTTGCCATTACTTTTAGGTCCTGGAACTTGATTTACCTACTGCTAAAAAAAAATACAAACCTAGTTTGAAGGACACTTGAAATTATGTATAAATAATATATTAATTTTGATATGTAAATAATGCCTCTAAAATGTTTGAAATAATTTGTTCTTTTAAGCAGATGAATGGTGTTAGCAAGGCTGTAGGAAATATGTCTCTTATTTTAGAGATCAGATTACCAACATTTGAATCAGTGAGGCTTCGTTGTACATTTATCTGCATGTTATGTATTGCTTGGTACTTATTCTTGTGTCCCTTCATGTATGTGTGTTCTGCCTTCCACATTAAACTGGGAAATCCTTGGGGGGCAGAGATTTCTCTTCTTTGTCTGCTGGACCCCAAGTATTCACAAATCAGGATTGGCACACAGTTATTAATATTTATTAACCAGTACCAGACAGGGATAATAAACAACAACAGGAAAGTGTGATTCATTCCTATGCCACCAGTCTATACTGATCCTCAAGGAGACAGGTGTGTGGTTGGTACTTGGGGGACAGAGTAAAGAGCAGACAATGCAAATGTCCTTTGCATTGAGCTCCCAGTGTCCTTAAGGAGCAAGACAAGGACACAAGAAACCATTTGGAAGTGATAAAAATTACCAAGCTTCGTGCTAACCAGAAGTTGAAAATAGGGATCAGGTCGAGAGATGTACTCAGATCCCTCTGTAGCTCTTCCCCTTGCATTGTGACCCTTAGTTTGCCCTATTCCTATTGTATAGATCTAAGACTTTGGGGAGGGGGGAACCTTTTGCCTGTAGGACCCTTGACTACCAGGACCAATATTGCTTTCTTTTCTCCTTCCCTCTAGGATGTCAAAAGTACCCTGGAAAAGTAAGTGATTCTTGCATCTCTTTGAGTGAGTTAGGTCTTAGGTTAGAGACCAGGAGTACAGTAAGGAGTTAGGGGAGAAGGATAGGAAAGTCACGCAGTGTCTGGGTAGGATGTGGGAGAAGATTCATTGCATCCATGAAGCCAGTTAGAGAGCAAATCATTGGGAGTAATAGTCCATTACCTTTTCCCCTTTGAGCATCAGGACTAACCTGGTAAGGAAGATACCAAGGTAATGTAGAACCAGATTCTCCCTGTGCCTGTGGGTGGAAATGTGTCCAAACAAGACAGACAAAGGAAGGGGTTGGGAGAGTGGGGAGAGTGATTACTACTTGCATGAAATATAGTCATACCCCCAGAAAGTTCTGAGACTCATTCTTAAAATAAGGCTCTGTTCAGGGAGCCATATGGCTCTCCATAGATTGGCAAAAGAAAGCGGTAAGTGAGTACTTGTCTTCAGAGAGGAGGGAGAAAGTGGGAGGATGGAGAATTTTAGTTTCTCCCTAAAGAGAGGGACTATCATTCATCTAAAATAGTCTGCATACTCACTCAGCTGGAGCTTCCCCTGACCCTGCCCTTTCTTCCCCTATCTCCCTATCCCTCCTAGATGTGAGAAGGTGAAGACCATGGAGGTGACTTCAGTGTCTATAGAGCTGGAAAAGAACTTCAGCAATTTCCCCCGACAGTACTTTGCCCTAAGGAAAATCCTTAAACAGCTAATTGGTGAGTTGTTCCCAAAAGTAAACTAGCAGAGGGAATCAGCAGAGAAGAAAGTCTTTAGATCCCACTTTATCTGGACTTAACTTATCCCATCTGTCACTTTTTGTGCCTATCCCTTTACCTGGCTTTCAGTTTCACTATGAGTAACAGAGCTTAGGAGTCATCTACTCTTAGGTCCACACTTTTCTAAATAGGCACCCAGAGAGGTTAAATAATATGCCTAAACTTGTCCCCCCGCCCCCCCGGCCTTGAGAGTGAAAGGGAGTATCATTAATATTTACTCAAAGAAAATTGTCGTGAACCAGTTCCAGATACATGGTCACCCTATCCCTAGACCATAATGCTGTCTTGCTGTGTATCCTTCTAAACATTTTCTGTTCTTTCTGGCCCTTAGACTGTGACTTGTGCTTCTTCACATAGTGAGATGATGTCACAGGGTGGTGGAGAAGGGATCAGGCAGGAGCCTAAACCATCAGCCCTTGCAGAATCAAGAGATCATTAGCTGTTTACTTTAGGGCCAGGGTGAGAAGGGAAGCCATTGTTCCCTCCTTTCCCTTAGGTGAGACCATGGATTGAGAAAGTTAACCAAACCCCACGGTGTTCTGGGGACCTTTAAGGAAGCAGGCTCTGTAAAGGCAGGCTGGAAGAGTGAGGCAGGGGCATTTAGCTATTCCCATCCTCATCTAGCTCCCCACTCTGGCTTCTCCCGCCAGCGGATGTGACCCTGGACCCAGAGACTGCTCACCCTAACCTAGTCCTGTCAGAAGATCGTAAGAGCGTCAAGTTTGTGGAGACAAGACTCCGGGATCTCCCTGACACACCACGGCGGTTCACCTTCTACCCTTGTGTCCTGGCTACTGAGGGCTTCACCTCAGGCCGACACTACTGGGAGGTGGAGGTGGGTGATAAGACCCACTGGGCAGTGGGCGTGTGCCGGGACTCCGTGAGCCGAAAGGGCGAGCTGACTCCACTCCCTGAGACTGGCTACTGGCGGGTGCGGCTATGGAATGGGGACAAATATGCAGCCACCACCACGCCTTTTACCCCTTTGCACATCAAGGTGAAACCCAAGCGGGTGGGCATATTCCTAGACTATGAGGCCGGCACACTGTCTTTTTACAACGTCACAGACCGCTCTCATATCTACACTTTTACTGATACTTTTACTGAGAAACTTTGGCCCCTCTTCTATCCAGGCATCCGGGCTGGTCGGAAGAATGCTGCACCACTTACCATCAGGCCCCCAACAGATTGGGAGTGACAGGTAGGGATGTGGGAATAATTGGGGTGAGTCAGGGTCAAGAGCTATGGGCCTTCCTTCCTGTGACCTGCTGGAACGTCTTCGTGTCTGCCTGGTTCCAGTCCTGCACTGTCTAGGAGAGGCATCTTGGTTTCTAGAATGGTTTATATGGAGGAGTAGATAGGACTGGTCTGGGATGAGAGCACAGCTGTGTCTCCCTTCTGTCAGAGTGGGGAGCTAGTTCCCAGGGGTTGTCTCCCCTGAAGTCCATCAGGTTTTTCTATTGCACATGGATAGGTTGGGAAGGAAGGAGAGGCTTTTCCGGAAACAGAAAGTCTGTGGGAGGGTCTGACTTGCTCAAAACCAGAAGAGGAAACAGAAACCCCTGTACATCCTTTTAGGGGGTTCTTTGACCCAGAATGGTCTTATTTCTTGAGGAAGATCAGAGGGGTCTGTGTACCTCTAGACTAAAATAAAGATGAATGATAGTTGCTCTTATGGGTCTAGAAGTTAAGGAGGTTTTTTTTGTTTGTTTGTTTGTTTTTGAGGGCAGAGATTGAGCATCAAGATTAGAAAGAAAGTTGGGAAAGGGGCTAAAGGAACAGATTCCTAGTGACCAATGAAGGGGAAAGGGGTTTCTTTGGTCTTCCATTCCCAGAGTAAGTTGCCATTATGAGTAGGATTGGCCAGAGGTAGGAATGTGGGGAGGAAAGGGTGAGAAGAAAGGAGAGGAGAAATCGGGTCCCTCTCTCAGCCTTCAGCAAAGCTGGCTTAGTGCCTGCCTCCTTTGAGTTGATTGTCTCTAAGATGTCAGTCAGTCACCTTTCTCCTGCAGAGATGAGGTACCAGAGACCCCTCAAGACACATCTACCCTTTCACTGCTTTCCCAAGGGAACCTGGAAAGGACAGTCAGGTATTAGAGGAAAGAGAAAGGTTTTTCTATCCAAAGCCCTGGCCTTAAAGAATGTTACTAAGTAGCTGCTCCCAAGTTGTCAGCCTTGTTCCTTGGCTAAGGTGTCCAAGCCAAAAAGGGAGAAAGGAAATAGAGTCTTCCTCACCCTGAGGACAGGGTAGAAGAGAGGGTGTGTAGAGGGAAGGGTAAGATAGGCAACTTCCTTTAGCCTGTGTGCATATGGCCTGGAACTAGTGTTCACAGGAGCCAGTCTTTTGCTTATTTGTTGCCATCCTTCACCTTTTGCCATTTCCCCTATCAGAGAATGTAAATCATTTTAACATTAGGCCAAAATAAACAACTTGTAGGGTACATATGTTGTCAAAAAAGGTTAAAGCTATGCATGCCAAACCGAACTAAAATGATTTGGAATATCTGCTATTTGGGTGATCAGGGGTTCACAGAAGATTGGGACAACAAACTGCAGTTTATTGAGGGTGTTTCAATTCCTCCTACCACCTCAACAGGACTTTGTCCAGACTCTCCTCTTACCTTTGTGCCTTGACTGTGGTTCTTTGTGGCAAGATGCTTTGGTTGGTAAAACAATATGGAACAAAGGATCCACTGAAGTGATCTCTGTGTTGTGTGGTAATTTGACGATGGCCTTGTGTTGATGTGTAAGAATCACTGGTGTTAAGAATGCATGATCCTGGGGTTTGCCCTCAGTGATTAATCAAGGTCTGGGGTGGGCCTGGATGTCTACATTGTAAACATACTCCTCATTTGAATTTAGGGATCCTTGTGAAATTAATCCCAGAGGAGGTTTTGGCCATTTCTTCTGAGCTGGAGGCCTGGTTTCCTGCATGGCCTGTTGGGGTTTGAGAAGGGAGAGAGGCCTTTTTCTCTCCTTAATGCTACCCTTTCCCTGTCTCAAGGTTCATTCATGTTCTGCCGCTCCAGCTCACATCCCTCTACTTCTGACTTCAGGAACTGGTGGTCATTAACTATGAGGCAGAAGTAAACACAGGATGTCAAACAGAACAAACAGGAGACAGGTCAGAGTAAGGGATGTGAAGTATATGATTGGAATAGGGGAGGTGGAGGAGGGGTGAGTTTCAGGAGCAGGAGATGTCAGAAGTTTCTGTGCTCCAGTACCTAAGACTAGAAGTTAGCTAGGATCACCTACTGTGTGTCCAGCACTGCATAATAGGAAGTGGGGTGTTTTGTTTTTTTTTTTTTTTGGTAAGTGGAAAAGAATGGGAATAAGCTGTGCTTCCTTCCTTTGACCACCCTCATGATCCTTTCCAATTTCACTCCCACTGGTACCAGTGCTTTTTTTGAATGTATAACTTCTGTTCCTTCAGTCTGTAGATCTTTCAGGCATCTGCCTTTGGCTTCAGGAGCGTAGGGCAGAAGTTCTAGCTGGGTATAAATTGCACATAAGCATCTCCCCAACCTATCTGCATAAAGAGACCAGTCTTGTGTCCTAAAAATGTTTTGCAGTTTAAGGTCTTCCCCTGTTCACTAGACTTTCCTACCTAGTATAACTGATCATGGGCTTGAGGAAGACTAGAAGGTAGCCAAAACTCAGAAAGGGACCCTGGACTTGGGTTGCAGGGGTGGGTGTGGGTTTACAAATAACTGGGGTCCCTGAGGCCGCAGGGTGGCGCCGGAGTAAGGATCGCGGAGGGAGCCTCGCGGGCCCAGGAACTACACTTCCCAGGAGGCCGTGCGCGGGCGCCTGAGGCGGGGCTATCGGAGGGGCGGGACCTGCGGACTGTCGTGTGTGAGGGACTCGCGCGACGCAGATGGCTGGGCCGGTGAAGGACCGCGAGGCCTTCCAGAGGCTCAGCTTCCTGTACCAGGTGAGTCCGCGTGTCGGGGCGTACGGGGAGGCGGCCGGATGTGGCCGGCCACGAAGTAATGGTTTCCTTCCCCCAGGCCGCCCACTGTGTCCTTGCGCAGGACCCCACGAACCAGGCGCTGGCGAGGTTTTACTGCCACACGGAGAGGACCATCGCAAAGCGGCTGGTCTTGCGGCGGTGAGACGCTCAGGGAACCTGGCGGCGGGCGCGAAGCAAGGGAGAGGAAGCGCGGGCGCTCGGACCACCATCCCCTTCCGTCCGCAGGGACCCCTCGGTGAAGAGGACCCTCTGTCGTGGCTGCTCTTCCCTCCTCATCCCGGGCCTCACCTGCACCCAGCGCCAGAGACGTGAGTGCTCCTGATGATGTGGGGGTGATTGAGGAGCACCAGTGGGCTGGGGAGGAGACCCCCTTCCTCGCTTTAGATGGGCGTCGGGCGTGGGATTTACAGCAGCCGGCTCTTTCCAGCTCTGGGTTGAATTGCTAACTTCACTTGGACCAACTAAGGAAAGGCAGTAGGGAATGATGTTGCCATAAGGCGTAACCCACCCATACATACTAATAGATGTTATTTTGTATGGTGGAGGACAGGATTCACATCACCATTCGTTCATTCATTCGACAAATATTTTTCTGAGATGAGTCAAGTATTGTACAAGATCCATTATTCTCACTGAAATTATAGTCTGATAGGACAGACTAAGAAACAAGATAGTGTAGAAAAATGCTTTACTTGAGGAAGTAAAATGCTAAATTACTTATACTAGTAGTCGTGCGGTTCATGATAAGCAAACGGAGTGAGAAATGGAAATTCTAGGCATGTGTGAGGACTCTGAGACAGGAGAGCTTGTGGTGCTGTCAAGGAGACCAGAGTTCAGGAACCTGGAGTTTGAGATAGGCAAGGGCAAAAAAACATGAGGCTGAAGAAGGAAACAGGGCAGATCTTGAAGAGGCTTGTTAAGGAGTTCGGACTTTATCTTAAGGGATACCAAGAAATTGACAGACTTTAAGCAGAGGTAAGATGCGTCAAATTTGTATTCAAACTTGGGGAGTGTTGGAATTCTTACTGAGAAACAGTGGAGGCAAAACTGGGTGCAGGAGACCTTTTCTTCTCCTAAACCTCAGAAAGGGACCCTGGACTTGGGTTGCAGGGGTGGGTGTGGGTTTACAAATAACTGGGCACTTCCCTCCTCCTCTCCACTTTCATCCAGGCTGCAGGGGACAGCGCTGGACAGTACAGACTTGCCTAACATGCCAACGCAGCCAGCGTTTCCTCAATGATCCTGATCATCTACTCTGGGGAGACCGGCCTGAGGCCCAGCTGGGGAGCCAGGCCAGTGACAGGTTTGTAGAGAAAAATTGGGGATGCCCCAGGAAGATAGGCTTGATGGGGGGCATAGAGGTGAAAAGAACACACAGGTGGATTCTGGATTGGTGTGAGAGGTGCTACAATCTTAAAAAACTCAAATTCTCATCTACCCAGATCTCAAACCACCACAGCCCCTGCCAAATGCAGCTCACCCCATTCCAGCCCACCTCCCTGAGGAGAAAGTGTAGCCTCAGAGCTCCAGTCACCAGTGATGGATTCACCCTATCTTTCAAATAAAGTATAATTGTGTTTCACTTTGTGTGCTTCTGTGAGTATTTCAGCTTTTTATTCTGTTTTCCTCTGTTTCAGTTTGTATTTTTCTGTCACTGGCTAAACTCTCTGTCTTTACCCATGCTCATATTCCTACCATTAAGGGAGATCCTGATTTCCATAGACCACTTGACCCCACTAAGCAGCTTCCATTTCCAGGGCCCTGACCCCAGTGCTCCTTCATCCCTGCTTCCTCAGTACAGTGCCACATTTGGAACTCATGGTCCAGGGTTGTCTGTAAGAGCTTGAGCCTTCATAGAGCATTTTTTATTTAGGTAGCCCTAACTGTTGACTAAAGGGCTAGACAGACTACTGATACCACTGGTGGTGTTTTTATTTATTTATTTTTTTTAAGATATTTATTTATTTATGTATTAGAGAGTGTGAGAGAGAGCACAAGTGGGGGCAGGAGGGGAGGGGCAGAGGGAGAGGGAGAAGCAGACTCCCTGCTGAGCAGGGAGCCCAACTTGGGGCTCGATCCCAGTACTCTGGGATCATGACCTGAGCTAAAGGCAGATGCTTAACTGACTGAGCCACCCAGGTCCCTGGTGTTGTTTTTATTTATTTATTTTTTAAAGATTTTATTTATTTATTTGACAGAGAGAGACACAGTGAGAGAGGGACCGCAAGCAGGGGGAGCGGGAGAGGGAGAAGCAGGCTCTCTGCGGAGCAGGGAGCCCGATGTGGGACTCGACCCTGGGACCATGACCTGAGCCGAAGGCAGACGCTTAACGACTGAGCCACCCAGGCGCCCTCTGGTGTTGTTTTTAAACAAGGAAAAAAGTTTAGCGGTCAGAGTGGCTTCAGATCCTCCAGACTCACTCAGCCTTTCCCAATCTCGGTTTTCTTTTATAAACCTAATAAGGGAATTGTACAAATCTGAACTAACAAGGTCAAAGGTGCTAATGAAAGGACACTGGTGAACACTACACAAGTATGCCCCAAAGGTAAACCCTCAGGGTTTTCTTGAGAATAAGTAAATAACAAAAATTTTTTTATTTGATATCCCTAGGAAACTTATTCAAAGATAGAATTTCAGACTGACCACTTTGCTTGGTGCCAGCTAATCAATTTACCTCAAACATACAAATAAAATTCACTGTTCTCAGAATGCAGTGTTTTTTTGTCCCTTTCTCTTATAAATCCTGTGTTGTACTTATTTATTGCTGCATAAAAGTCACTGCATAATGCAGCTTCAAACAACGATTCTGTGGACTAAACTGTCTGAGAGCTTGGCTGGGTAGTTCCTTCTGTTCCATATGGCATCAGCTGGAGTCACTCAGCTGCATTTAGCTAGTGGCTGTGGCACCTGATCTGGAAGACCCAAGAAGCCTCTTTTGCACCTCATTGCTTTTCAGTGTGGCCTAGCTACATAGCTGGTTTTGAGGTCCTCACAGCATGGCTGGCTCAGGGTGGTTGAACCTCTTACATGCTGTGGCTTCCACAGAGAGCATTTCAAGAGGACAAGCTCCAAGGTGTAAGTACTTATCAAGCCTCTGTATTCATCACACTTGCTAATGTCCCCTTGACAAAGCAAGTCAGGTAACCAAGCTCAGGTTCAACATGTAAGGGGCATGGATACTGAGAAGTTCATTCATTCCCTGGGGACCACCAATGTAGAAATTTACCACATCTTTATTTTGCCTTCATCCCTGACTCAGTCTCTCCACTGATTGCTTCATCTGTCAATAAGTTAGGTGCATGAAAAATGGTAATTAGTGTGCAAGTAACTAAATGCTTCTGAATTACTTTCTGATCACTTATTTCTAGAGATAATGTCTACCTGGGTCAGGGTAGATCTGGGCCCTTTTTGTCTTCAGCTCATATTCCTTGGCTACACCCATGAGTCTCATTTCTGAGCTCATTGGCTCTTGCACACTAGATCTGATTTTTGGCTAAGTTTGTTTTAAGTGTGCTGTTGGTTGCACATGACTGAACATGCCCACAGTGGGATAGTAATGGGGGAACTTGTGAGATCTGATTTCTTGGCTGAATCATAAAGTGATACCTCTCATGTGGGAGACTATGGGAAGAATGTCCCAATTAGGAAAATAGGTGAAACAATGCGGAATGTGGTTCACTTAGGAGTTTGTGGTTCATTCATCTTTTTTATGTTTTTATCAGTATACGTTCCTCTAACTAGAGGTCATACTCCTATTCCTCCTTTCTAAACTCTGTCCTTTTTCATGTTTTGGGGGTTTTTTTAAGATTTTTTATTTTTGGGGTGCCTGGGTGGTGCAGTCAGTTAAGCAGTTATTTAAGCATCTGCCTTCAGCTCAGGTCATGATCCCAGGGTCCTGGGCTTGAGCCCTGGGTCGGGCTCCCTGCTCAGCGAGGAGTCAGCTTCTCCCTCGCCCTCCCCCCACACACACTCATGCTCTTTCTCTAGCTCTGCAGTCTATCTCAAATAAATAAAATCTTTAAAAAAAGATTTTTTATTTTCAAGTAATCTACACACAACATGGGGCTCGAAATTACAACCCCGAGATCAAGAGTCACATGCTCCACTGACTGAGCAGGCCAGGTACCTCTCATGTTTACTTATAATAAGATAGTTGTCAATATATGCAAAAGTGGACTCCCTATAACAAGGAAATCAAATCCTAGTATGCAATAGCTTTCCTTAATGTTTCTAAACAATTTAATAATTCCAAATGTGTGCCCTTTGCACTGGGTGTTGTATATAAGTGATGAATCACTGAATTCTACTCCTGAAACCAATATTGCACTGTATGTTAACTAGAATTTAAATGAAAGTATTTTTAAAAAGCCAAAACAAAACAAAATGTATGCCCTTTTTGGTTTCTTTTTTTAATTTAAATTCCATTAATTAACATATAGTATATCATTAGTTTCAGAAGTAGAGTTTAGTGATTAATCAGTTGCATATAACACCTGGTGCTCATTACATCAAGTGCCCTCCTTAATGCCCATCATCCAGTTACCCCATACCCTACTCACCTCCCCTCCAGCAACCCTCAATTTGTTTCCTGTAGTTAAGAGTCTCCTGGGGCACCTGGGTGGCTCAGTCAGTTGGGCATCTGCCTTCAGGTCAGGTCATGATCCTGGGTTCCTGGGATCAAGCCCCACATTGGGTTCCCTGCTCAGTGGGGAGCCTGCTTCTCCCTCCCCACTGCCTGCCGCTCCACCTGCTTGTGCTCTCTCTCAAATAAATAAAATCTTTAAAAAAAAAAAGAAGAAGAGGGGCGCCTGGGTGGCTCAGTCATTAAGCATCTGCCTTCGGCTCAGGTCATGATCCCAGGGTCCTGGGATCGAGCCCCGCATCGGGCTCCCTGCTCGGCGGAGAGCCTGCTTCTCCCTCTCCCACTCCCCCTGCTTGTGTTCCCTCTCTCGCTGTCTCTCTCTCTGTCAAATAAATAAAATCTTAAAAAAAATAAAAAGAAATAGGATCAAGTAAGTATGAAAATTTGGTATGCCAGTAAAGTGGAATCTCAAATCTCTGGGGGAAAGATAGGCTTTTTAATTAATAGTATTAGAACAACTGGATAGCCTCTGGGAAAAGATAAAATTAGAGCCACACTTCACATCACACACTAGAATAAACTCCAATAGATCAGAAATTTAAATATAAATAATGATACCATATAAGTACTAAAAGAGCACATTGATTAATTCTTCTATAACCTGTGGATTGGGAAGACCTTTCTAACCATGATTCAAAATACAGAATAAAAGAAAATATTAACAAACATTATATAAAAGTAAAAATATATGTGTTTTGGAAAAAAATAGACAAAGGACAAATTACAAAGATGTGTAACATAGTACAAATAACTTGTAGCTTATCTTCCTGCTCCAGTTCTTAAAAATCCAGAACACAAACACAAAGACCAAAAAAAGAAAACGTTTAAGTAAAAGACATCAGTGGAGATTTCATTGAAAAGGAAAGGCAAATGGCCTTGATACATATGAAAAGATGCTCAGTTGCATTCATGATAAAATAAAACTACCAAGATAACAATTTCCCATTGATCAGAGTGACAAACGTGCCAAACTTCGTCAAAGCACCCTGTTAGTAAGGCTGTGGAGAAATGGTCCCATTATAACATTGCTGACTGGGGGCAAAACGTTTAATAGAATCCCTGTGGAGTAGAATTCAGCACCATCTAACAAAATTACATCTATAATTACCCTTAGACTCAGAAACTTCATTTCTAATAATCTACTCAGTATATATTTCCACGGTGAACATTCATGAGGCATTATTTGTCATAACAAAACACTGGAAATGACACAATGTCCATCAGTACGGAGACTGAATAAACTGGTACGTCCAGACAACAATGCTATGCAGCTGTAAAAAGAATGAAAAAGACCTGCATAACTAATATGGAGCAATCCTCAGGATATATTATTAAATGACAGAAGTTGATGTGGGAAACACAGGCAGAAGAGAAATAATTGAATTTCCTTACTATATACAGTCCATTGACAAGTCCTTGAAACAGGCATAGCGACATTCCTCTAGGGACATCCAACTGCCTGGATGTTAATACTTTGCTAAGGGCAAAACACAATCCTAGCCCAACCCCTCCCCCTTCAAGGATCCTGTAAATTTACTTTAATTTTTTTTTTTAAGATTTTATTTTTTTGAGAGAGAGAACACATGACAGGGGGAAGGTCAAAGGGAGAAGCTGACTCCCCACTGAGCAGGGAGCCCGATGCGGGGCTCGATCCCGAACTCCAGGATCATGACCTGAGCCAAAGGCAGTTGCCCAACTGAGCCACCCAGGTGCCCCTAAATTTACTTTAACATATAAAAATTCCTTTGGAAACTTCCTTTATCTCTACCCCCCAAGATATGTGTTGGCAATCATCCCCCAAGTATATGGCCCACCGATATACATCTGCAGGGTCTCATGTCTAAGGTTTTATTAGACTGTAATAAATGACCTTTTCCCAACAATAGGTAGCCCCTTCAGGATCCTGGAAACCTTGCTTCCAAAATTCCTTAGAGACTTATGCTATCCCTAACCCCCTCCCAACTTGAAAGTATATAACGGGCCACTCCTCCTGACCCCATTGCAGCTCCTTCTGCCCACGGGTTCTGTCCCTGTGCTTTCATAAAACCACCTTTTTGCACCAAAGATGTCTCAAGAATTCTTCCTTGGTCATCGGCTCCGGATCCCACCCCACCAAACCTCACCTACATTCCAAAACCAAATCAAGGTCATGATCCCAGGCTCCTGGGATCGAGCCCCGCATTGGGCTCCCTGCTCAGCGGAGAGTCTGCTTCTCCCTCTGCCTGCTGCTCCCCCTGCTTGTGCTCTCTCTCTCTGACAAATAAAAATCTTAAGAAAGAAAGAGAGAAAAAAGAGAAATAAATGAAAGAAAGAAAGAAAGAAAGAAAGAAAGAAAGAAAGAAAGAAAGAA